>NC_091085.1:14240000-14505000 GCF_032405125.1 Capricornis sumatraensis
AATGGATTGAGCTTTTGCTGGGGTCTTGACACTTCATTATTATATTGTTGACTGCCTACCTTATCTTTTGTTTGTTTTTTTTTCTACCTTATCTTTTGGAGAGAGATTAAGATACTACAAGTGGTACTTCAGATTTCTTGCTTTTTGCACTGGGATATAGTAAAAACTCAAGCTTATTTCCTTAATATTTAAATTATGTAAATAATGAGTAATATTTAAACCTAATGATATGTATCCTAAGGATCCATTCATTAAATGTCAAACATAGTATGAAGATTAAAAAAGATAAAAAATATTTTTTGAAATGGTTCCTGTTTTCTGGAATCATTTTCTATGCTATTTGAATAGAAAAGATTGATGGAAACTAGTTGAAGAAATGATTAAACCTTGTGATACGCAAAAATTATACATGATATGATTAAAATATTAGGTTAGATCATATGAAATTGTTGTCTTATAGTAAGAAACATTTGACTGGGCCACCCAGATTTATGGTAGACTAGAAAACTCAGAATGGTTCTTAGAAGAGATAGGTCTTAAATTGGGCCTTAAGAAAATGTTAAGTTATGGTTCTTTAAATGATACAAGAAAGTAGGAAGCCAATTGCAGAGAATAGCAAAGTTAATCTATTTTTCTAAAATGAGAAATTTCTTTTGTATTAGACTAAATATTCTGTAAATCCTATGACCTGAATATATTTTTTTTACATTATAGTTTTAGAAGGGACAAGGGAAAAAGCAGTGAACTGCTGAAACGAAAAAATTCTTAACCCCCAACCCTTACTGTTGAGAGTGTTTTATAATTTATAATGAATCTTAAAATAACAGATTTCATTGCCAGTACCTAATAGTGAGGATATGTTTTAGACTCTTATGTTGTGTGAAATTCTTTGGATGCTAAATGACATTTTAAGGATTGTAATTACTGTAATTCATAATGAACTTACTTTATTTTTTAACATTTATAGCATCTAGTTCACAATAGTCTCTACTTACATCAGTAGTAGTGAGAGAAACACCTTGCTGTCTGTACTTAGAGAAATTAATATTCCAAGAGGGAAATACTACTATACAGGGATTTTTATCTGAGAGTAGACCTGACATTATTAAAAGAAGTTTTATTATGTTACTGTGGTATCTGTGGTGTTGAATTTTGTGTCAGAATTGGGACTTTTTGTGTTCTGATCCTGAGGACTCACATTATTGGTGACTCTGAGAAAGGCCTCAGTTATTACAGCTGCTTATGCCATCTTTCCTTCCCTTGTGTTTACTTTTGGCCTTGCTGTTGAACATGTAAGTGTCCTTCTCATAGTGTCCCCAGTGTCTCTCAGCCTCTCTTTTGCATCTTCTGTTTCCTTCTTTCTCGCTCTCCTCCCTTCTGGGACTTTGCTCAGCTGTCTTAGTTCCTTGATAGTTTACCTATCTCTATTTTTTAACCTGTTAAGTTTTTAATTTCAATGACTGCCTATGTTTTAGAAGTTCTGTTTATTGTTGTTATTTTTCAAATCTGCTGGGATATCTTCCCTCTTTTCCTTCCTAATCTTGTGTCATTTTTTCTTATTTTTTTTCTTGGAAAGTCTCAATTACATAATTTTGTAATTATTTATAATCACATACAGTTGATAATTTTTTAGTTTGAAGTTCTTTAGTACTTCATGTTATTAATAGCATGTCTACTGACTCATCTTTATGCTGTGTTGTTTTCTCTTGTGTTTTTTGATTTTGATTTGTGAGTTCATTGGAGAGCACACAGCTTTTTCTAAGAGAATGTTAGAATGTTTCTAAGAGCCTGTGCCCTTCTAGGTTAAATTTATGTGTCTTTATGCTAGCCACTCTAGGAGTACCTTCATCATGGAACCACATAAAAAATTTTTTTTTATTGTGAAGTGTATCAAACATACCAAAGATACATGTGTAAAATATATAAATGTACATAAAATATAAATACATATACCTAACAGCAGATTAGTGATAGAACAGTATTAACATCTTGGAATCTTTTTATCCCAACCAGAAAAATTATCTATGTCCTAATTTTGGTGTGAGCCATTCCTCCCCCCGCCCCCTTGTAAGAAATAGTTGTCATCTCTGTTTTTATCTTTCAACAGTTTTTTGGGGGGAGGCCATGCTGTGTGGCATGTGGGATCTTAGTTCCCTGACTAGGGATTGAACCTGGACCTCTTGCAGTGGAAGCACTGAGTCTTAATCACTGGACCTCCAAGAAAGGCCCTTAACAATACATGTTTTATTTTGACAGATTGAGTACCAATCACAGAACTATCTCTGTAAGGAAAAGTGCAGTCTGTCTCTATTAAATGAAAGTGCTGAGAGGAGATAAGCTGAAGAGTTTCTCGGTCATGGTCTGGCTTTTTAAAGAGTTCCTATCTGCCCTTACTGAAGTATTTAGTACGAAGCGTCACAAGTGAACCCTAGGGAATGCAGAGGTGTGAGAGTCTGCGAGGGCTGCGGTCGCATAGTGCCAGAGACCGTGCGGCTGAGACAGAGACAGGGAGTGCCTAGGTGGGCCGTAAACGGTGCGTGTGCTCTGTCTGGTTTCTGCCGTACCTGCTGCAACTTTGACAATTCAGCAAGTTTCCTGGGAAAACATGTCTTTACTTTTAAGTATTAGAATTTTCTTGTATGATAGTCTTTCGAGTTTTGAAGAGAAAAATAATTAGTTTTGGTCTATATTTGTTTCTTGGCTGTTTGAAAATACAAGTGACTTAGCCTTAATCACTAAAAAGCGTAAAACCTTTTGTTAATAAAATCATTGTGAAGAAAATAATCTTTGTGCCCAAATAAAGTTTTAATACAAAACTTGTGAAGCTTATTTAGATTCTTTGACTAATATACTTTATAATTTCTATAATCTTGTACTTTAAACCATAACCTATACAAAGAATGTTATACCACCCTGAAGGTGGCTATAAAAATTGTTTATGAAGTTCAGGCAAAGACTAAAATATGTTGAAATGGAGAGTTTTGAAAAATGTTCTCTATAGCAATGGAGACCAAATCATGCTAAAATGCAGAAAAAGACTATACATCAGTTTCCAGGCTACATTATTCAAAAAAATACAACCATAAAAAAGGTAATAAGATTACATTTTCACATTTCATGGCTAGTAAAGTGCATTAGGCTGCTCAGATATTCATAACTTACTGTGACATTTGGGAAGATTACATTTTGTAGTGCACAGCCATTACTACAGCTCAGATAATAACTAGCCAGGGCCTGGACTTGGATTATGATCCCTGCCTTCGGAAACAAATTTGTGTTTTGAAGGTTGATCAGCTTCAGATAACTATTAAAAGGGTTAACATGACATACTGTAGACCCTGTGCGTGCTGTTTAGGTATAATAGACATGCATACATATAGTATATCAAATATGCCACATGTGTATGTACCAATTTCTGCCATCAATTTTCTTCTTGAAAGGCATATTTTACAATGTTTAAAGCAATGGAGAAATACTTAACACACCTGTCTGGATACTGCTCTCACAGTATAAACTCAATTTAAAAGCTGCTGAAATATTTGGATGTTTTTTTGGAAATTACTTTTCAAAAATTAATTCTATAGCTGCTTGGAAGGGTGCATGTTGATGGTGATAAACACAGATCAAGATGAAAGGTTGATGTAAGTAATATTAAGGTGAAGGTAAGGCCGTTTAAGTTAGCTGCAGCTAGGTCTGTGGCCTATTGAGATCAGTGTGGAGGACATCCTCAAGTGTCTCTTGGCTCCAGTTTCTCCCCTTGCCCTCATTCTCCGTGCGCTCAGTTGCCCTTGCAGAGGCAATCACCACTTAGTTTCTTGTGTATCGTTCTCAGGTATATGTTTATATGTATATGTTTTATACTCAAATTGTAGCCTACTATTCACACTTTTCTCCATTTTGATCATCTCAGCTACACAGTGTATTTTAGAGATGTTTTTTTCTGTCAGAGCTGCCTCATTATTTTCAATGACTGAATCATATTCCATTAAAACACAATGTTACTGACTTTATCATGTCTTTTTGAGGGGTATTGTTTCTTCTGTTTTCTGTTGCATGCTAAATGAAGTTCTTATATCTAACATCATTACTTAAATGTACCTGTGGAATAAATTTCTAGTTGTTAAGGTATCCATTGGTGTCTGGCTTCTGTTTAGCATAATTCTTTCTGAGATGGATTCATTTTGTTGATTTTAATCAGTAGTTCCATTGCCAAATACTTATCTCAGTTATAGCCGTTTTTAGTTTTCCTCATTATCATCTGAAAATAATTGGAATTTAAGCCCCCTGTTCTGATATTTATACATGTTGCTGCCTTTGCACTAAATGTGACTTTTGTATCTCCAGAAATACGTCAAGTGATAGTGGTGATAGTACATCTTAGTCTTAGTTGTGACTTTCATGAAAGTCATTCCAATTTTCCTTTTGGGGCATAATGCTGACATTTTAGGTATATTTTATTATTAAAGGAAGTCTTTAAAATTAATGAACACAGAAATTTTGTTGGAAATAGAAGATGACAATTTATCTATGCCACAGTATTTACAGTTCCAGGTAAGATCCACTAATGGATGCTTAAAAGTATGATGAGAAACAATATGTTTGTGTAGTCTTGAAGTATTCTCTATAAGAAAGCTTAATAATATGAAAATGAAAGATAATAACTTTAAAACAGAAAAAATCTGACAGATACTTGAGCATGAGATCAATCTGACTTCACCAATAGTGGGACACACTGACATCAGATACCATCTGAATAATATAGCAATCAGGTATCATTTGAAATAGTAATACACTGGGAAGGACACATGTCATCTCTATAGAGTATTTTTTACCAAAAATACACAGCTTGAATTTAAACATGAAAAATCATTCACATTATGAGACAGTCTTTAAAATAGCTGGCAAATCCACTTCAAAAGTGTCAACATCATGGAAGTCAAAGAATGCCTGTGTAACTTGCCGTAGTTTGGAGAAGACTGAGGAGATGCCGATGCTGGCTCAGAAAAAGGATATTAGTGTGACAAGTCTTGCTATTTGAGTAAGATCTGTAGTATTGTACCTGGTTTTAATGATTGTACTATGATGATTCAATATATTCACATTAGGGTATACAGGAACTGGATACTGTTCTGCAGTTTTTTGAAAGTCTGAAATTATTTCAGAATAAAGGACACATCAAGCGAAAAAAAAATCACGAATAATCATAAAACCAAAACAATCTCTGTTAGGAGTTCTCATGTAGCTTACAGAATTGTGGGGTCGCCCTAGGGAACCAAGCGTGTGTACTTTGTAGCTGGGACCATGTTGCTAGAGCTAGGTCCTGCTATATAGCTAGGACCATGGGATTGGCCCAGTGACACCAAGGGAGCACAAACACGGTTGTCATCCCCTATGTCACCTATTGCTACTGACGACGCAAAGAATCGTACATGAAAATCTCTGCCATAGCTTTCCTGGAAGAACCAAAAGCCTTTAACACTGTGCTTGCCGAGAATTCTCATCTCCTTGCATGCAGATACTGCCTCTTGATTTTCATTTTTCCATTCTTTCTTTTCCATGCTAGTGTGTATCTTTCACAGAACATGGGATGTGTATTCATTCCTGGCTGTAGGGAGTTTTAATTGATTCCCTAATTCTGAATCTTTTTTGCTTTTCCGAAGTAAACTCTGTTTGGTCACATCTATTATTTTTTGTATGAGATTTTGTTTTGTACAGTTCACTTTCTTGTAATTCTTTCCTACTTTTTGAGTTTAGTAAAACATAATGAAAACTGCATAAAAAGAGAAGTGTTCAGAAGGACTGGAGTGTAGGTGAATCATATATGTAACTATTCTTTAAAATATAGAGATCTGTAAAAAAAGATAGGCCTGGGAATTCCCTGGCAGTCTAAGGACTCTGTGTTTTCACTGCTGAGGGCCTGGGTTTAATCCCTGGTTGAGGACTAAGATCCCATGAGCTGCATGGCATGGCCAAAAAAAAAAGTCTGCAAACGTAATTCTAAAAGTATTTTATTTCATTTAAACAGTTGGGGTTTGTTAAAATTAAAAAAGACTTTGTAGGAGAATACTGTGGGTGACATGGCAAGGTAGGAATAGGTCTCAGTACACTTTACTCTGGATGGATTTTCTAATAGCAATCTTAAATAACATTTTTTTAATTATTGGCTTTGAGTGTGTGTGAAGTTTATGTTTAAGTTGTCCTCATTATTGATAGGAGGGATCAAAATGGATAGGTATATATAATAAACCAGGAATTTGACAAGTATAAACTATAAGTTGTGTGTCCATTTTGAGCCTTTTTCAGCTTTTCATTTTTGCTGAGAGCTCATACCTTATATGGGTAGCAAAGGATGAATTGCTATGAGTAGCTTACAGTGTTAATTGCTCGATCGTGTCCAACCCTTTGAGACCCATGGACTGTAGCCTGCCAAGCTCCACTGTCCATGGAATTCTCCAGGCAAGAATAGTGCGTAGCTTACAGATTACCTAATTCATAGATGAAACATTGAATTAGAAGCAGTTACAGAACTAAGTTAGATCTTCATTGAGGCTTTGCTTGTGGCTCAGATGGTAAAGAATCTGCCTGCAGTGAAAAAGACCCAGGTTCAATCTGTGGGTCGGGAAGATCCCCTGGAGGAGGAGATGACAACCCACTCCAGTATTCTTGTCTGGAGAACTGCATGGAGAGGGGAGATTGGCGGGTTACATCCACGGGGTCACAGAGAGTGGTGTCAACTGAGATCTTTATCAGTGTCAGTAGGTAGTGATTTACCTAAGACATCCTGTGTTTTTGTTGAAAATATTTCTATTTTTATATTCAAAGTCTTGATTGACTGTGCTATCTTAACATGAAGATTTCTTCCGAAGCTTGATTTTTTAGAGCTGTGTATATGTGTTTTAAAGATCTTTTAAAAGATTCATGTCAATGTATGGCATAAAACCACTATAATATTGTAAAGTAATTAGCTTCCAATTAAAATAAATCTAAAACTAAAAAAAAATCATTTTATTGTTGTAAGGGGTAGAGAAGAGCATATATGAGTAGTTACTGCCAAACTAAAGCTTTGTAATGTACTCTAGTTACATTGAAGAAATGCTAATGCTTTTAATGTATTTTTTCTTTCCACCCTCCCTGTCACCCCCTGAAGTTGGTAGGAGGGCAGTTTGATTTAGAAATGAATTTCATTATTCAAGAAGGTGAGAGTATCATCTGCATGGTGGACCTACTGGAAAAATGTGATGTTACTTGCCAAGCAGAAGTCTGGAGCATGTTTACAGCCATTCTGAAGAAAAGTATACGAAATCTTCAAATCTGCACTGAAGTAGGCCTTGTTGAAAAAGTGCTTGGGAAAATTGAAAAAGTTGACAATATGATTGCAGGTATGACTTTCTATAATACAGTGGTTGTGAGGAAATGAAGTTTGATTATAAGTACTGTAGTTTTCTTCTTTAGTAATATCTAAGAGACACTGAGCATGTGATATGTACCTGGAACTTTATTGTCTAAACTCTTAAGCAAGCACTGTATATTTTAATTCTTCAAGAAATAGAAGTAGCTTAATTATCTTACTTGTTGCTTTCCTTGCTTCCAGATCTTTTAGTTGACATGTTGGGAGTGCTGGCTAGCTACAACTTGACAGTTCGAGAACTGAAGCTGTTCTTCAGTAAACTTCAAGGAGATAAAGGACGATGGGTAAACTTCAATATTCTTTGATATTTGAAAATATTCCCCTCCCCAAACATTTTAGTGGCTTTTAAGCAATTGATATTGCTGCGCAAGGGTTGAATGTCAAATTGAGTAGACGAGATCATTAGAGTACATTTTGACTTACAGGGCTGATTTTGCTATCACATGACCCAGCTGTGGACTAAGAGAACTGAGTGTTCCAAGAAGGTTCGTAATTCGGTCCTTCTTTGAATGATTAATAGTTCAAATATACATTCAATATTTACTAGAGGAAAAGGCTAAGGCCAGAGAAATAAAAATGTTGGGTAGCAGCACCTAGCTTTTCTATCAATCTGAGTAGTTTTAAGTGTGGCCCTTAAACTTGAACAACCCACTCAGTGAACCAAAAGCCATGTTGTTTATTGGATCTCCTCTCCTTAGGTGCATTTTCATGGTCCTTTGCAAGAGATGGAATTGGTCACTTCAGTACAGTCGCTCAGTTGTGTCTGACTCTTTGCGACCCCATGGACTGCAGTATGCCAGGCTTCCCTCTCCATCACCAACTCCCTGAGCTTACTCAAACTCATGTCCAATGAGTCGGTGATGCCATCCAATATCTCATCCTCTGTTGTCTCCTTCTGCTCCCACCTTCAATCTTCCCCAGCATCAGGGTCTTTTCCAGTGAGTCAGTTCTTCACATAAGGTGGCCAAAGTATTGGAGTTTCAGCTTCAGAATCAGTCCTTCCAATGAATGTTTAGGACTGATTTCCTTTAGGATGGACTGGTTGGATCTCCTTGCAGTCCAAGGGACTCTCAAGAGTCTTTTCCAGCACCACAGTTCAAAAGCATCAATTCTTCGGTGCTCAGCTTTCTTTATAGTCCAACTCTTACATCCATACATGACTCCTGGAAAAACCAAAGCTTTGACTAGATGGACCTTTGTTGGCAAAGTAATGTCTCAACTTTTTAATATGCTGTCTAGGTTTGTCATAACTTTTCTTCCAAGGAGCAAGCATCTTTTAATTTCATGGCTACAGTCACCATCTGCAGTGGTTTTGGAGCTGAAGAAATAAACTCTGTCACTGTTTCAAATGTTTCCCCATCTATTAGTCATGAAGTGATGGGACTGGATGCCATGATCTTAGTTTTCTGAATGTTGAATTTTAAGCCAACTTTTTCACTTTCTTCTTTCACTTTCATCAAGAGGCTCTTTATCTTCTTCGCTTTCTGCCATAAGGGTGGTGTCATCTGCATATCTGAGGTTATTGATATTTCTCCCAGCAATCTTGATTCCAGCTTGTGCTTCATCCAGCCCAGCGTTTCTCATGATGTACTCTGCATAGAGGTTAAATAAGCAGGGTGACAACATACAGCCTTGACGTACTCCTTTTCCTATTTGGAACCAGTCTGTTGTTCCATGTCCAGTTGTAACTGTTGCTTCCTGACCTGCGTACAGATATCTCAGGAGGCAGGTCAAGTGGTCTGGTATTCCCATCTCTTTCAGAATTTTCCAGTTTGTTGTGATCCACACAGTCAAAGGCTTTGGCATAGTCAATAAAACAGAAGTAGATGTTTTTCTGGAACTCTCTCGCTCTTTCAGTGATTGAATGGATGTTAGCAATTTAATCTCTGGTTCCCCTGCCTTTTCTAAATCCAGTTTGAACATCTGGAAGATCTCGGTTCACGTATTGTTGAAGCCTGGCTTGGAGAATTTTGAACTCCAGGTGCCTTATCAACCTGTTTATTTACCGTTTAGTTACTTACCCCTAGGGAAATACTAGTAAATATTTTCTCCATTTTTGTTGCATTTCTAGGCTTATTATAGAGCTCTTTAGGAATCGTTACCTACAGCAGCTTCCTCAGCCTGTTGATCCTTAATCCAGTTCTGTTTGAGTATATCTAAGTTTGTGCTCTGCCATTATACAGTATTATATTAAAATGATTAGACTCGGTAGCTTCTTTGTATCAAACTTTAGTTCTCTGCTTGCCGTTAAGGTTTTTTTTTATCATTAATTTGAAGTGATTTTATTATGTTTCTTGGTGAAGTTTACCTTGTATTTATTCTTACTAGGTGTTCTTGCATCTGTGGAATTATAATTTTCATCCAATTTGGAAACATTTTGGTCATTATCTCTCCAAATATCATTTTTTTGCCCTCTCCCACTCCTTCTGGGACTCTCATTACATGTTGATTAATCTTCTCTGCATTGTACCTTAGGTCACTGAGATCTAATCACTTTTTTTTCAAGTCTTTTCTCTTTGTGCTTCATTTTAAATTGCTTTTATTGCTGTATTTTTAAGATCTTTTCTTCTACAGTTTTGTTACTATCCATTAAACTTTTCAGCTTTCAGATACTTTTAATGTCTCTAAATTCTATTTGTTTCTTCTTAAAATAGCTTTCATTTTTTCCCCTCATTCATATTTTTTTCTTTAAATCTTTGGAAATATATAACATATTAATAGCTGCTTTAATGTGCTTACTCAGTAATTCTGTCATCTTTGTATTTTCTAGGTCCGCTTTTTACTTGCTCATTGTGCTTTTAGTTATAGGTCCTGTTTTCTAGTTTCCTTATGTTAGTGATTTTAGACATAGTGATGTTAGTCATAGCTCGTGGTGACCAAGCGCCTGTTGCTGGATTTTGTTACGGTTCTTATAGGATCATTACACTGTTGTTTGCAGGCAGATCAGTTGCTTGTGGTCCTTGCTTTCAGTCCGTCCATCCAGGGGCTCACTCGTGGCCCCCTCTTTGCGACCCCATGGACTGCAGCACGCCAGTAGTCCTTTCAGGCTACTTTAAAGTTGTTTTGGGTCACGTCTAGATTGGCTGTTGCTCTCAGGCAAAGTCTGCCTTACTGTTCTGGCCTCACTTTTGTAGAGTCTCTGTGAATGACCCTGAGTCAGACAGGAGGCAAGAGGTAGTATAAGCCTGTGCTTATACTCACAGTGCTGGTGAGCTCTCAGAGATTCCTGGCTCTGTATTAGCTCTGGGAGTTCTTTGACTGATGGCTGTTAAAACCTCACCTTGTGGAGTTTTAAGGTAGGAATGCACAGTTTGGTATTACGTCAAAGGGTCAGTGAAGACTTCTAGAGTCTCTTCTTTGCCTTGGCCCTTCCTCTGTAGTATTCTGCCTGACGGTTCTGTCCTCCTCAGACTACCCGTTCTCCAGTTTCTGCCTCATTGACTCAATGAGACTTTTAAGTTCTGTTTGATTTCCCTCCCCCGTGCAGTGATCTGTGATATGGAAATTGACTCCAACTGAAAAGTCTGGGAATATCATGGCTCGTTTTCTTTCCCTTTCTCAAGGATCACAGTCTTGAGCTACCTCTTTTCCATGTCTGAAAACAGTTTTAGTTTCGTACATTTTGTCCAGTTTTCTAGTTGTTTATGGTGACTTGGTTTTTGTAGGTCCTGTTGCTGTGTCATGTTCAGAAGAATACTGGTTTATCTTCAAATAATTTATTCTGAATATATAATTAAAATATTTTTATTATATTGGTGTATAGAGAAAACTATAAGAAAATAGCAAAGAATATGAACAGATATTCATTTTCAGGGATAGAAACCCCATAATCAAATATATGCTAAACCACTAATAATTAGAGATGTTCAGATTAAAACAATATTGATATGTGATATCAGTAGTATCAAGAATTATAAATTGGAAAATAGCAAGTATAAGTGGAGGACAGTTATTTTTAACCTCTGAGGATGTTCAGAAGCATTATTTTTGATGGCAGTGAATTGTCAACATGTACGTTTATCTTAGGAGAGTAGCTAGGTAAGTGTATTAGATGCGTAGAATAGATTATTATATAGCAGGTAGAATTAATGCGTAGAGTAAAATGGACTTCCCAGGTGGCTCTAGTGCCTACCAATGAAGGAGACATAAGAGATGTGGGTTTGATCCCTGGGTTGGGAAGGTCCTCTGGAGGAGGGCATGGCAACCCACTCCAGTATTGTTGCCTGGAGAAACCCATGGACAGAGGAAGCTGATGGGCTGTGGATCATAGCCCATAGCCCATGATCGGCTAAGGTTCACAAAGAATTGGATATGACTGAAGCAACTTAGCTCATCGAGTAAAATGAATAGATATCAAAAAGCAGGAAGAAAGTGAAAAATAGAATGATATATCTAACCCAGTCAGTTCAGTTGCTTGGTCGTGTCTGTCTCTTTGTGACCCCATGGACTGGAGCACGCCAGGCTTCCCTGTCCATCACCAACTCCCGGAGCCTGCTCAAAGTCAGGTCCATCAAGTTGGTGATGTCTTCCAACCATCTCATCCTCTGTCGTCCCCTTCTCCTTCTGTCTTCAATCTTTCCCAGCATCAGAACTTTTCCAATGAGTCAGTTCTTTGCATCAGGTGGTCAAAGTATTGGAGTTTCAGCTTCAGCATCAGTCCTTCCAATGAATATTCAGGACTGATTTCCTTTAGGATGGACTGGTTGGATCTCCTTGCAGTCCAAGGGCTCTCAAGAGTCTTCTCCAACACCACAGTTCAAAAGCATCAATTCTTCTGCACTCAGCTTTCATTATAGTCCAACTCTTACATCCGTACATGACCACTGGAAAAACCAAAGATTTGACTAGATCGACCTTTGTTGGCAAAGTAATGAATGTCTCTGCTCTTTAATATGCTGTCTATGTTGGTCATAACTTTTCTTCCAAGGAGCAAGTAATTTCATGGCTGCAGTCACTACCTGCAGTGATTTTGGTGCCCAAGAAAATGAAGTCTGTCACTGTTTCCCTATCTATCTGCCATGAAGTGATAGGACCGGATGCCATGATCTTCGTTTTTTGAATGTTGAGTTTTAAGCTAGCTTTTACATTCTCTTCTTTTACTTCATCAAGAGGCTCTTTAGTTCCTCTTGGCTTTCTGCCATAATGATGTTGTCATCTGCATATCCAAGATTATTGATATTTCTCCTGGCAATCTTGATTCCAGCTAATACTTCATCTAGTCTGGCATTTTGCATGATGTAATCTGTATAGAAGTTACATAAGCAAGGTGACAATATACAGTCTTGACTATATATTGATTATATTTAAAATTAAAGTATAATTTTAGTTCAGTTTATTTCAGTCGCTCAGTCGTGTCTGACTCTTTGCAACCCCATGAGCCACAGCACTCCAGGCTTCCCTGTCCATTACCAACTCCCGGAGTTTACCCAAACTCATGTTCATTGAGTCGATGATGCCATCCAATCATCTCATCCTTTGTCGTCCCCTTCTCCTCCTGCCTCAATCTTTTCCAGCATCAGGGTCTTTTCAAATGAGTCAGCTGTTCGCATCAGGTGGCCAAAGTATTGGAGTTTCAGCTTTAGCATCAGTCTTTCCATTGAACACCCAGGACTGATCTCCTCTAGGATGGACTGGTTGGACCTCCTTAAAGTCCAAGGGACTCTCAAGAGTCTCCTCCAACATCACAGTTCAAAAGCATCAATTCTTCTGTGCTCAGCTTTCTTTATAGTCCAACTCTCACATCCATACATGACCACTGGAAAAATCATAGCCTTGACTAGATGGACCTTTTTTGGCAAAGTAATGTCTCTGCTTTTTAATATGCTGTCTAGATTGGTCATAACTTTCCTTCCAAGGAGTAAGCGTCTTTTAATTTCATGGCTGCAGTCACCATCTGCAGTGATTTTGGAGCCCTCCAAAATAAAATCAGCCACTGTTTCCACTGTTGCCCCATCTATTTGCCATGAAGTGATGGGACCACATGCCATGGTCTTAGTTTTCTGAATGTTGATCTTTATGCTAACTTTTTTACTCTCCTCTTTCACTTTCATCAAGAGGCTCTTTAGTTCTTCTTCACTTTCTGTCATAAGGGTGGTGTCATCTGCATAGCTGAGGTTATTGACATTTCTACCAGCCATCTTGATTCTAGCTTGTGCTTCCTCCAGCCCAGCGTTTCTCATGATGTACTCTGCACAGAAGTTAAATAAACAGGATGACAATATACAGCCTTGACGTACTCCTTTTCCTATTTGGAACCAGTCTGTTGTTCCATGTCCAGTTCTAACTGTTGCTTCCTAACCTGCATATAGGTTTCTCAAGAGGCAGGTCAGGTGGTCTGGTATTCCCATATCTTTCAGAATTATACTTAAAATTTAAGTAAAGATTATACTTAAAATTTAAAAGATGTTGGGTTACACATATATTTTCTAATATATAGTATCTAATATATATAACCCAACATCTTTTAAATTTTAAGTGTAATCACACAGATACACATTTTTGAAGGTCAACATATAAAACGATTAAGCAGGATTTCCTTGGTGATCCAGTGATTTAGAATCTACCTTGCAATGTTGGGATCCCACATTCTGAAGAGCAACTAGTCTGTGCACTGCAGCTATTGCAGAAAATCTGTGTTATATTGAAAGATCCTGCAGGACGCCTGATGCAGCCAAATAAATAAATGTTAAAAAGACAGATTAAACACATTGATGTTAAGGGTATAGTTATAGGGGATAGGGCTTCCCTGGTGGCTCAGAGGTTAAAGCGTCTACCTGCAAAGCGGGAGACCTGGGTTCGATCCCTGGGTTGGGAAGATCCCCTGGAGAAGTAAATGGCAACTCACCCCAATATTCTTGCCTGGAGAATCCCATGGACGGAGGAGTCTGGTGGGCTACAGTCCACAGGGTCGCAAAGAGTCAGACACGACTGAGCGAGCGACTTGACTTAACTTATAGGGGATAGAGGGAAAAAATAATCAACTGTTAATAAAACCAGTTATTATGTAGCTTTGGTATCACATTAATGCAGTGAAAAAATCCCTGTATTTAAGTGTGTGTTTGCCTTTTTGATTATTACTTCAGCATAGATTTTTACGTATGGAACTAGTGTATCACTTTCCAATGATTCTTGAAATATGAATACTAAAATTATTTTCTGAGAGGTTTTCCTAGCATACAGCCCCCTAGCAGCATCTGTGGAGCAAAGTGCTACTCTTGTGTCCTTTTTAATAGGTTGATAAAAAAGGAAAATTTGAGGCATGATTTCTGTAGATGAACTGTTACAATAGTATATTTTTATTTTTGACTGTAGATTATTTTTGGTAATTTCATTTTAGAATTTACTTAAAACAATGTGATTATAGTAACTTATTACACTTTCATAATTGAACAATGTGGTTAGGTGAAAATTTCATGATCAAGCTTGTTAATGCCACTTGCCACTTAGGTTTTGGATGAAAGATTGCCAAACTGTTTTAGCTAGGTTTTTTTTGGCTGTGCTGGGTGGGTCTCTGTTGCCGCTCAGGCTTTTCTCTGGTTCTGGTGAGCAGGGTTCTCGTTGTCGTGGCTTCTCCTGTTGGGGAGCACAGGCTCTTGGGTGATGGGGCTTCAGTAGTTGTGGTACGAGGACTCAGTAGTTGTGGTGCACGGGCTTAGTTGCTCTGCAGCATGTGGAATCTTCCCAGATCAGGGATCAAACCCATGTCTTCTGCATTGGCAGGCAGAGTCTTTACCGCTGGGCCACCAGGGAAGCCCCTAGATAGTTATTCATGATAATTTAGACCAACTACCCAATAAGATGAAGGCAAGACTGTGATTTCATTTGTAGTTTGACACTGTTTTGAATTTTAACTTTTAAGAGGAATGCACTACACATTATTCTATTTGCTTGCAAACCGATTTAAATTATTATCTTGTCCTTTGCTTTTCCTTGCAAATGTAAATACACCTTTTTGTTTTAGCTGTTGGTTGTTGAAAGCATTAGAGGAGACTTGTGGATCAAAGAGTCATTAACCAAACAAATGTAATGTTACAACTTTTATACATGCTCCATAGTAGAAACATGTTGTAGAATGATATATGGTAGGGAGATTTGATCTGTTTTCCGAGGTCAGGACAGAGTGCCCTGGGAAGTGACCATTAAGATGAGCTTAAAGGATGGGGAGATTTCTTTAGTTAAGGCAGGGGAGGGCTGGGAGTGGTGAATAGTCCTCATGAGAACATTTTAAGGAGAATAGTTTGTGCTCAGGCTCTGTTACGGGAAAAAGTCATTATAGATGGAGTGCAGTTAAGGATCTTTTGGGTCATGTTAAGGATTCTGGTCTTTTCTTTTAAAGGCAGTGAGAAGCTACTGGAGAGATAGAGTTATATAAAGTTGAAAGTGTAGTGATTAAAAGCTTGGACTCTGGAATCAGATTGAGTTCTCATCCCACTTACTACCTGTATGACCTTGGATATGTTCCTCTGCCTCAAATTTCTCCTTTGTAAAATGGGATGATAATAACCCCTCGCGTGGTTATGAGGCTAAAATATTTTACTGTTTTTAAAGTGCCTTTAACAATGGGATTTGATAAGCATTATTCTTTGGTGAGATTAAAAAGTGTTTTAAAAAGGGATGAGAGGTGGGATGATGTAGTTTGTAATTTTAAAACGTCGTTTTTGCTGCAGTGAAGTGCTGTGTGTCAAATACTGCCAGCTCATATTTTTCTAGCACCTTCCACAGAACAGTGGCATAGAGTGCATTTATTTTTTTAAGATAATTGAAAATACCCTTTTTTGGATATTATATATGCTTTTTTAGCTTATGGAATTATTATTTTGGGGTATATTCAAGTATGTCTGTATTAAAAGTATGTATTTTTGTTCTATGGTGAGTAATGTGGCTAATGAATCACTGATTATTTTCATAGCCTCCGCATGCTGGAAAGTTGCTGTCTGTGTTAAAGCACATGCCACAGAAGTATGGTCCTGATGCCTTTTTCAACTTTCCAGGAAAGAGCGCTGCAGTAAGTAGATCTCAATGAGGAAATCATATGAAGCTCTTCCCTTTGCCTCCTGAAAGTCTGGCCCTATAAGCACTCTTGACAGGTTCTGTGTTGGGTGAAAACTGTATACAGCCTAACTCAATCCTTAAAACAGTACTGCCTGTTCCTTTCTCCTGACTGTTTTAGAGGGGAAGAAATAGGGGCTTTAAGAAACTAAGAAAGCTGCGCATTCACCCCTTGGGGTCTCAATGGAGTAAGAACCCAATTCTTTTTAACATAAGCCATGTTTTCTTATGAATTTTTATCTCTGCATTCTGAAATAGAAATTTATGTAGAGCACTTTCACTTTCATCTTTTCTTTAGTGTTACATTTCCTTAGTTCTGTTTCTTTTGCACCTGATGTGTAAGTTGAGAGTAACTGAGAAACTTTCTAGGCAGGTTTTTCTGACTTGTGAGTTTCCATATTGTATCAGTCTCAGCATTCTTGTAAACTGTTAGTCACTTTACACATAAGACAATGTATGGCAGTAATATCTGTAATGTTTCAAAATATTATATGATTACATTATATAATATATATGTGTTATTCATGGAAGCTTTTTCACATCCTCTTTATTACATCGGTCTGCCTGTTATAAGCAAGTGTTTTAAAGTTATCTTTTATTCATTTTTTATTTTTGTTCTCGTAATATCCTACCTTTTATGGCCTCTGTGTAGTCAGGCAATATCTGCAGAAAGAAGAGAGTGTTTTAAAAGAACATTTATGATATTTGAGTGTTTCACAAACATTGTACAGTTTTCTTTGGAAGGTTTTATCGCTCATGTTATTTTTTCTAGTTTTTCCTTAATAACTGTTTTAGATTTGAAGCTTTCCAGAATAGTTTGCTCACTTGGCATTGAGTTTATCATTTGTCTCCCAGCATAAAAAAGTATTCTTAGGAGATAAAAGTATTCTTATTAGAGAAACCTTTTTTTTATGCATGTTTTAAGTTTATTATTTATATTTCTTTGAGATTGTTACATGTCCATTACATTTTCTTGTATGTATCTTGAAATTCGGCCAGTTGAACCTCACAACTTTTGGAGCTTTCAGAGAATAGATGTTTGAAATATATTCATTGACTCATTTTTTTCCCCCTTAAACAAGCTTTTAAAGGGAAGTTATTCATGGGTAAATTACTTTTACCAAGCTTTCACATCCTATACTTTCATGTTTGATTGAGAGAGAACATACATATACAAAGAGTATGTATTATTTTTTTCCTTAATACAACATTCATTTTAAATCAGCCTTTTGAAGTCTCAATAGTGTTATTAGATAGATTTGGCTCTATGATGTTTTTCATGTTTTATGAAATGTCTTATAAAAAATATGTGTATATATGATGTCAACGTAAAGGCGTATGTACAGTGTTAAAACAAGAAAAGAAAAGCTTTTAGTATGATCTTTTTTTTTAACAGCTTTATTGAGTTGCAAATCCCATATCAGACATTTCTGTCATTTAAAGTGTACATACAGTGAATGGTTGTGTTCATCAGTTTGTGCAGCCATTATTACAATTAATTTTCAGTTCAGTTCAGTCGCTCAATTGTGTCTGACTCTTTGCGACCCCATGAGTCGCAGCACGCCAGGCCTCCCTGTCAATCACCATCTCCCGGAGTTCACTCAGACTCACGTCCATCAAGTCGGTGATGCCATCCAGCCATCTCATCCTCTGTCATCCCCTTTTCTTCCTGCCCCCAATCCCTCCCAGTATCAGGGTCTTTTCCAATGAGTCAACTCTTCGCATGAGGTGGGCAAAGTATTGGAGGTTCAGCTTTAGCATCATTCTTTCCAATGAATACCCAGGACTGATCTCCTTTAGAATGGACTGGTTTTATCTCCTTGCAGTCCAAGGGACTCTCAAGAGTCTTCTCCAACACCACAGTTCAAAAGCATCAATTCTTAGGCGCTCAGCCTTCTTCACAGGCCAACTCTCACAGCCATACATGACCACTGGGAAAACATGTTCATTACCCTCAAAAGAAACCCTGCACTCATGAGCAGTCACTGCACATTTCACTCCAGACTCCCTGCCTAGGCAACTACTGTTCTACTTTTTGTTTCTTTGAATTTGTCTATTTTGGGCAGTTCATGCAAATGGAATTATATGATGTCTGGAATTTGTGATTGGCTTTTTACATTTAACACTGCTGTTTTTAAGAGACATTAATGTTGTAGGATGTATCAGTGCTACACTCCTTTTGTTGCCTAATATTCTAATATAAGAATATACCACATTTTGTTTAATTATTTTTTAAATTTACTTTTTTAGTTGAAGGATAATTGCTTTTCAGAATTTTTTTGTTTTCTGTCAAACCTCAACATGAGTCAGCCATAGGTATACATATATCCCTTCCCTTTTGAACTTCCCTCCCATCTCCGTCCCCATCTCACCTAACTATTCTTTCATTAGTGGATAGTTGCATTCTACTTTTTGGAAATGCTCTATGGGCTTTTATTTGTAAGTTTTTATATGGACACATGTTTTCATTTCTCTTGGAAATGTAGTAGTAGAACTGCTGAGCCATGTTGTCTTACGTTCAACCACTTAGGTACTCCCATATTGTTTTTCCAAAGTGACTGTATTTATTTTATAATCTCACCATCAGTTTAGGAGGTTTCTAGTTTCTCCACTTGCTTACCAACACTTGTTAATGTCTGTCTTTTTGATTATAGCGATCCTAGTTGTGTTAAGTAACATCTTGTTGAGATTTTGATTTGCATTTCCTAAGTTATGACCAACCTAGATAGCATATTGAAAAGCAGAGACATTACTTTGCCAACAAAGGTCCGTCTAGTCAAGGTTTTTCCAGTGGTCATGTATGGATGCGAGAGTTGGACTGTGAAGAAAGCTGAGCACCGAAGAATTGATGCTTTTGAACTGTGGTGTTGGAGAAGACTCTTGAGAGTCCCTTGGACTGCAAGGAGATACAACCAGTCCATTCTGAAGGAGATCAGCCCTGGGATTTCTTTGAGGGAATGATGCTAAAGCTGAACCTCCAATACTTTGGCCACCTCATGCGAAGAGTTGACTCATTGGAAAAGACTCTGATGCTGGGAGGGATTAGGGACAGGAGGAGAAGGGGACGACAGAGGATGAGATGGCTGGATGGCATCACGGACTCGATGGATGTGAGTTTGAGTGAACTCTGGGAGTTGGTGATGAACAGGGAGGCCTGGCGTGCTGCGATTCATGGGGTCGCAAAGAATCGGACACGACTGAGCAACTGAACTGAATGACTGATGATGCCGAGCATCATTTCATGTTCTTATTGGCTATTTGCAGATGTTCTTTGGAGCTATGTCCAGTCAGATATTTTGCCCACTTAAAAACTGTATTTGTCTATTTATTGCATTTGTAACAATTCTTTATATATTCTTCTGGATATAAGCTTCTTATCAGATAAAGAATTTTCAAATATTTTCTCCTGTTCTTTTGGGCTGTCCCTTTCTTGATAGTATCCTTTAAGGCACAAAAGTTTTTAATTTTAATGAAGTCCAGTTCATGTATTTTTTTCTCTTGTACATTATTAAGATTTTATCTGTCTCAGGGTCATGAAGATTTACTCTAATTTTTTCTTATAAGAGTTTTCTAGTTTTAGCTTTCACATTTGTGAAATGTGAATGTGATTGATTTGGGGTTAGTCTTTTGTGTATCATATAAGGAAGTGGTCAACTTCATACTCTAGCATGTAAATACTAGTTTTCTCAGTGCATTTGTTCATTCAGCTGTCTTGATGCTCTTGTTAAAAATCAAGACCACAAAGATGAGGGCTTACTTATGGCTGTCTCTTCTACTTCATTGGTCTATGTCTCTATCTTTATGCCAATACCCCACAGCTTTCAGCACTGTATCTTCGTATTATAGGTTTTAGATTCGGTAATCTGTGCTAGTTAGCAACTTCCCACTATTTACTTTACACATGATAGTGTATATACGTCAGTGCTGTTTTCTTAATTGGTCCCATCCTCATCTTCCCCTGCTGTGTTCACAAGTCCATTCTGTACTAAGTTCATCAGTACCATTTTTCTAGATTCCACATTTATGTGTTAATATAGTATATTTGTTTTCCTCTTTTTGACTTGCTTTATTCTGTTTAAGAGGCTCTATGTTCATTAACCTCAGTACAACTGACTTAAATTCATTCCTTTTTATGGCTGAGTAATATTCCATTGTACAACTGTAGTTAATGGGAAGTTGCTAAATAAGACGGAGACCAGCCTAGCACTCTGTGATGGCTTAGGGGATGAAATGGGGGAGGGGAGGGAGGCTCAGGAGGGAAGGATATATTTATAGTTATGACTGATTAGCATTGTTGTACAGTGGAAACCAACACAATATTATAAAGCAGTTTTCCACCAATTAAAAAAAAAAAAATTGGTAGTCTGGACCTCCAACTTTTCTTTTTCAAGTTTGTTTTGAAGACATTAGGGTCCTTGCTTTATTTTATTTTTAAATTAAAATTTAAGCCAAGTGGTAAAATTACCTATACAGTCACTTATGAATATAACTTTAAAATGTTATAAAAAATGTTATGAATGAATCCTCTTCAGCTTTGTATTTTCTGTTAAAAAATTACATTCTATGCTTTTTACTTAACTGTTTTCTTTCCTTCTGCATCTTTCTTCATTACTTTATTTAACATTTCAGCAACAAATTTCCTTTGATATCACTACCTGTCTCTTTTCATTGGAATCTCTTTACATATGTTCATTGTAAGAAATGAAGCAGTAAGATTAGTGTGTCAGAGATCACTTGGAATGTTTCTGTTTAACTAAATTAACATCATTAATCTGTGTTTTGAATAATTTAGAAGTTAATGAAAATCTTTCAGATGAAGAGACTACTTTTGCATGTAGACTGATATACGGTAGAAATACATGTAGCATGTAAGGTCTCATTCTCGTGATTTCAGTAACAGAATTTTTCATTGTGAGTCAGTAACTCAAATTTTTTCCCTTTAGGCTATTGCATTACCTCCTATAGCCAAATGGCCATACCAGAATGGTTTTACATTTCATACCTGGCTTAGAATGGATCCTGTAAATAACATCAATGTGGATAAAGATAAACCATATTTGTATTGGTATGTATTTCTGTAACTTAGTGTTGTTACTTTATTTTGAAAAATGAGAATAATATTTGTAGATGAAATGAAAACTTATTTTTTATAGTTTCAGAACCAGTAAAGGTCTTGGTTATTCTGCTCACTTTGTTGGGGGATGTTTAATTATAACATCAATAAAGTCAAAAGGAAAAGGCTTTCAACACTGTGTGAAATTTGATTTCAAGCCACAAAAGGTATGTGATCTTATGAGTCATAGTTATGTTACCATACTGTTCTAACCTTCAGAATGCTGTGATAAATCATAATTCTGTTCTTAAGCTGGTTCAGAAAATGAAGTGTAAATTGCTGGACAGTTGTTAACCTCTCTGATTTGGACAATGAAAAGAGTGAATATTTAGCTGTTTCTAGAGTTTAAGGGAAATACAAGTGAAAATATATGTATTTGCTTTTCTACCTTAACATTTAGAAATTAATGAATGGTTTATTAACAAAAGGAACATCTATATGTAGATCAGTAAATAGATAAAACAACATGACAAAATGTTGACAGTTGTGGGATGGTGAGAGAGTTTCTATTAAGCTTTTTACCTTTAAAAAATTTTCATAATGAAAAGTTAGAAAAATAATTTCATGGGTAAGCTATTATTTGTTGAGAGAGTTCCCTTGAATCAATATTATTCCAGGGGTAGAATATTGAATTTAATAAAAGTAGTCTTATTTTAGTTCTAGATTTCACTGTAATTTAGCATTTGATTTTTGCTTGTTTTTATCAGTGTGGTTGAATTGTTGGAAAAATCATTATCTTTTTTTTTTTAACTGTTTGCTTATCCAGTGGTATATGGTAACTATAGTGCACATTTATAACCGGTGGAAGAACAGTGAGCTTCGATGTTATGTGAATGGTGAGCTTGCTTCCTATGGAGAGATAACATGGTTTGTCAACACGAGTGATGTAAGTAGTTTGAGAAAGTTACATTTAAATAAGAAAAATATATTTTATATTGAATATAAATTTTAGAACATTACAGTGGTGGATTTTTTATAATTGTAGTTTGGCTAACATGTAATATATTAAGAGAGTGGAAATGTGCTAATATGTCACATAAGATATTACTCAGTCCTTGTTATAAAATTGTTCTGGATAGGGTAGAGACAATGATTCATAGGTAGCAGTGAGTATATCTTGAAAGTATTTGTGTCATTGGTCCATTGATCAAATTAAACCTCAGAGTTTTACTGCAGGGTTCTGATCATTTTTATGAATGAGTTAGGTGAAATAGGCTTATAAATTTTCCATATAATTCATAGCTGCTATAGATAACTATTTTTTTATAATATTTTCAAGGTTCAATAAGAGATCCATAAGTTAGAATTATATTCAAAATGTTCTCCCTCCCTCCCACATTACATTTTTAATAGAAACCTTGAAAAATTATGGATCCGGAAAATGAATACAAACTTGCAATACCCATTCACTATTAACTCCAGTTATCCTAATCTATGCATATTTACATATTTTGAAATACTAACCTTAAGAGCTTGGATTGTTAGACTTGGGTTTGAATCCCTTCCTGACTATGACTTTACTTAATTTGTTAGGCATGAGGTTTCTCTTTTGTGTGAGTGTGCTCAGTCACTCAGTTCTGTCTGATTTTCTGCGACCCCCTGAACTGTAGCCTGCCTGCATAGGCTACTCTGTCCATGGAATTTTCCAGGCAAGAATATTGGAATGGGTTGCCGTTTCCTACTCTAGGGGATCTTCCCAACCCAGGGATTGAACCCATTTCTCCCGAAGCTCCTGTGTTGCAGGTGATTCTTTATTGCTATGCTCCGTGGGAAGCCCTTTGCTCCACCTAAAAAGGGTGTAAAATAGTACCTATCTCAGAATGTTGATTGATGAGCTACTGTTCAGAAATCCATTAGAAGAGTGACTTATGTAGAATAACTGCTCAATAAATGTTAACTGTTAGTTTTTTTTTTAATTAGAGATCAAATATATATATTGCCTTTCAACCTGTTTTTTTTTTTTTTCTTACATTAATCTTTGCTGAGCATTGCAGGCATTGTAATAAATACTTTTACTTTCTGTAACCTTGTGGGATAAGTACTGTGGTAATCTTTACAGGTGAAACTGAGCACAGAGGGATTAAGGAATTTGCCAAAATCAGCAGCATGGGAGTCAGTTATTTGACCTAGGTCATTTGTCTTCATAATCCAAGTGTTAAAAATTTTTTATATTCCTTAATGTCAACATACACATTTTTCAGCAGCCTTCCTAATAGTTCCATGGTATAAAATACTTTTAAAAGATATCAAGCATTTCTTTTCCTTCTTGCTGCATAGGTGTAAATTTATGTGTGATCTCTGCAACCTAGATGTTACTAAGAGAGATTTTCTATGTAAATAAGAAAAGCATACACCTGATTTTCTGAATTTACACCTTCCTTTTGCGAGATTGCATCTACTCCCGTGACTTAACCTATTATTTGTATCTTGATGTCTACAGAAACCATCTTTACAGTCTTAGCTTCTAACCATAGAGAACCCTGTTGGCAATTCCTTCTTCACCCACATTAGTTTACAGAAAAGACACATTCACTACATGGCTGAAAGTTAACTCATGATTTTGCTCATTGCTCCAAAGCCTGCTCTTCTATCTGCTTCTTTGGTTTCCCAAGTATGAACCTACAGAGTCCATAATGATTTTCCTGACTCCATTTCCTACGTCCATTTTGTCATCAAGTTCTGTTTATTGTACTTTGGAGAACTTGTCTGTTTTTCTGTGATGTCTTTCCTGATCTCTACACCAAATGGGAATGAATGAAGTGAAATGCTAAATGAAATTTTAATCTAATCAGATTATATTTTAGAAAGGACAAAATATTTATACCAGTATAGGTTGTTATTAATTCTGGAGGAGACAATTTTTTTGTTTTTTCTCTAGTAAAATTTTCTGTTTTCTTTCACAGACCTTTGACAAGTGTTTCCTGGGCTCATCAGAAACAGCAGATGCTAACAGAGTATTCTGTGGTCAGATGACTGCAGTTTACCTTTTCAGTGAAGCTCTTAATGCTGCTCAGATTTTCGCTATTTATCAGTTGGGCCTGGGATACAAGGTACTTTACTTGATGTTCACTGCTTAATCAGTGTTACTGAGCTTGATTTATAGATGGGTGATGCATGTGGCAGCTTATAACTAGGGTTAATAAACTGCATGTGAGACTAACCAAGGGTTCCTTAAGGAAATCTCAGGAGTCCAAAGCACATTTTAAAGTTTTACGGGAAGCATAGTATACTTGCTATATATGGGGCACTGTGCAAACTGCTAGCTCAGTTTCAACTTTAACTTATGCTGCATTTCTTTTGTTGTTACCATATTTTTGAATAGCTACGTTTTTAATAGTTGCTGTGATAAAAAGCAAGGCCAAATTTGTCTGTTACTTCAGTTATCTCTTGACTTCCTACTTTTGCATTCCAGTCTTCTCTGGGTGTTAGTTCTAGAAGGTCTTGTAGAACTGTTCAACTTCAGCTTCTTCAGCATTACTGGTTGGGGCATACACTTGGATTGCTGTGATAATGAATGGTTTGCTTTGGAAATGAACAGAGATCATTGTCATTTTTGAGATTGCACCGAAGTACTGCATTTTGGACTCTTGTTGACTGTGAGGGCTACTTCATTTCTTCTAAGGGATTTTTGCCCACAGTAGTAGATATAATGGTCATCTGAATTAAATTTGCCCACTCCTGTCCATTTTAGTTCACTGATTCCTAAAATGTCAGTGTTCACTCTTGCCATCTCCTGTTTGACCACTTCCAATTTACCTTGATTCATGGACCTAACATTCCAGGTTCCTATGCAGTATTGCTGTTTACAGTATCAGGTTTTACTTCCATCACCAGTCACATCCACAATTAGGCATTGTTTTCGCTTTGGCTCCATCTCTTCATTCTTTCTGGAGTTATTTCTCTAGTCTTCTCCAGCAGCATATTGGGTGCCAAGAGACCTGGGGAGTTCATCTTTCAGTGTCCTATCTTTTTGCCTTTTCATACAGTTCCTGGTGTTCTCAAGGCAAGAATACTGAAGTGATTTGCCATTCCCTTCTCCAGTGGACCATGTTTTGTCATGACTTAGTGTTTCACTTATTTCTACTATTTGTTTATTGTTTTTTTTAATGTTCTTTCCATTTTTATGTATTTTGCTTTTTTTTTTTTCCAATGAGTGGCTTTGTGAGTAAATTTTTTTAATCAAAAACAAATCCCTTTATGTCTTTCCATCTTCTTATAAGGGTAGACATCAGTGACATGTTGGTCTTTTTCCTTCCCCAATTTGGATATACTTAAATTGCTCTGCAGAGTAGGAAGGGAAGAGAATGAAAGATAACAGACATCATGAGGGGAATAACGAGAAGAGGAGAGAAACCTAGAAGAGACAGGTCTGGGAGGTCAATCCATGTTGTAGGATGCATTAATAGTTCATTCCTTTTTTCCATAAGTAATATTGTGTGGGTATATCACATGTTGTTTATCCATTTGTCAGTCGATGGACATTGGGCTGTGTCGATCTTTCGACTGTTATGAATAATGCTGCAATGAACCCTTCTGTACGAGCTTTTATGTGCACATGTGTTTTTATTTTTCTTGGGTTTGGTCCTAGAGTGAAATTGGTAGTGATATGGTAACTCTACATTTAACTATTTGAGAAACTTTTAGATTGCTTTCCAACATGGCCACATAATTTTACATTCTCTCAGCTATGTATGAGGATTTTGATATCTTTATATTCTCTCCAATAACTGTTATTATCTGACTTTTATAGCCATTTTAGTGAGTTTGAAATGCTATCCCATTGTGGTTTGGTTTTGATTTGCCTTTTCCTCATGACTAATGATGTTGAATGTATTTTTGTGTGCTTATGTGCTGTTGTATGTCTTATTTTGAGAAATGTTTATTCACATCCTTTGCCATTTAAAAACTGAGCTGCCTTTTTATTTGTCAAGTTTTAAGAGGTTTTAAAAAAATATTTAATTGTGGTAAAATACACATAAAACTTACCACTTTAACTGTCTTAGGCAGTAGTGTTAAGTATTTTTACATTGTGCAACCTAGCTGCAGAACTCGTCAGTCTGTAAAACTGAAACTCTGTACTCATTGAACAAGAATCCACATTCCTCTTTTCCTTAATCTCAGTTTTAAGAGTTTTAAAAATGTATTCTAGAAACAAATACGTTGTCAGATTAGTGATTTGCGAATACCATCTCCCATTCTGTGGCTTGTCTTGCCACTTCCCTGCTGTTTTCCTCTGGAGCACAGTCTCACTTTGATGCAGTCCACTGTGTCTGTATTTTGTCGTCTTATTTGTGCTTTGGTGTCATATCTGAAAACCTATTTCCTAATTCAAGTTCATGAAGATTTACTCCTTGGTTTTCATATAAAAATATTGTATTTTTAGCTCTTACATTTAAATCTTTGATTCATTTTGAGTTAATTTTTGTATTTGGAGCAACTGTATTCCTTTGCATCTGCATTTCTAGATGTCTCAGCATCATTTGCTGAGAAGAATACTCTTTGCATATTGTATTTCTTGATAGCTTCATCAAAAATCAGTTGATCATAAATGTAAGTATCTGTGGACTCTCAATTCTGTTTCATCGAACTATATCTGTTCTTAGGGCAGTAGCACCATCTTGAATACTGTGGTTTTATAATAGATTTTTAGAATCAGGAAGTGTGAGTTCTCTAATTTTGCTCCTGTTCAAGATTGTTTTGGCATCTTACATTTCTGTATGAATTTAAGATATACTTGTCAGTTTGTACAAAACTGTAGCTGGGATTTTGATAGATACTGCATCCATATCTACAGATCAGTTTGAAAAGATTTGTCATGTTTAGGGTATTAAGTCTTCCAATCCATGAATATGGGATTTTATTCCATTGATGTAGGTCTTTTTCAGTTTCTTTTTGCAGTTTTCTGTGCAGAAGTCACATTTTCTTTTTTTATGTGCCATATCAAATGGAGTTATTTCTTAATTTCATTTTCAGATTGTTTGTTGCTTGTGTATGGTAGCTAAATAGATTTTCATATATTTATCTTCTATAGGACAACCTTGCTGTAGTAGTTTATTAGCTCTGATTTTGTGTGTGTTTGTATTTCTTGTCATTTTCTATATATTAATATAAGATTATATAAATATGATTTTGAAGCACAATTTACTTCTAAGTTTTCATATAAAAGTATTACATTTTTAGCAAATTGAACTTCATCAAAGTGAATTTGTTTTTCATTTTATATATATATATATATATATATATGATCATGTATTTGTAAACTGCCATCATTTTAGTTTTTTCTTTATAATCTGGGCATCTTTTCTTTCTTTTCTTTGCTTAATGGCCCTGGCTAGAACCTCAGTACAGAATCTTGAGGAAATTATGCCAGTGAGATAAACCAGTCACAGAAGGGCAAATACTATATAATTTCATTATATGAGATAAAAACTAACTCAGAGAAGCAAAGAGTAGAATGGTGGTTACCAAGGGCTGGGGAAAGGAACAAAAAGGAACTGCTTATCAGTGTTCTAAAATTTTAGTTATGCAAGATGAGTAAGTTCTAGAGATCTGCTGTACAACATTGTGTTTATAGATAACAATACCATGTTGCCCATTTAATGTCTATTAAGAAGGTAGATCTCCTTTTCAGTGTCCTCAATAAAATTAAAAATAAAAAAAGTGGTGAAAGCAGACATCTTTTTTTTTTCTTTACTGATCTCAGGGGAGAAAGCAATCAGTCTTTTCAGTATCAATTATGTTAGCTGTCACATTTTTGTAGATGGTCTTTGTTTCTTTAAGGAAGTTAATTCATGAAGAGTTTTATCATGAAGAGTTGTTGGATTTTGTTAAATACTCTTTATGCTTTTACTGAGATGATCATGTTATTTTTGTCCTTATTTATTTATTTATTTTAATGGCTTAAAATAACAGATTTATTACCTTATAGCTCTGGAGGTCAGAAGTCTGAAAATGGGTCTCATGAGGCTAACATCAAGATGTCAGCAGGACGTCATTCCTTCTGGATCCTCTGGGGACAGTCTGTTCCTTGCCTTTTCTAGCTTCTAGACGCCATCTACATTTCTTGGCGTCTGTTCCTTTCCAGCAGTGGCATCCCTGCAGCTACTGCTTTTGTAGTCATACCTCCTTCTCTGACTCTGACCCTCATGCCTCCTTCTAATAAGGATCCTGGTAGAGACTTCCTGGTGTCCAGTGGCCAAGACTGCATGCTCCCAAAGCAGGGGGCCTGGGTATTCAGTCTCTGGTCAGGGAACTAGATCCCACACACGATAACTAAGAGTTTACATGCTAACCCTAAAGAGCGTGCATGCCACCACGAAGGTTGAAGACCCTGCACGCTGCAACTAAGACTCAGAGCAGCCAAATAAATATATAAATATTAGGGGGGAAAAGGGAAGAAGTATTCTTTTTTAAAAAAGGACTCTTGTAATTGCATTAAGCCCACCAGGATGTGTTAGTATGACTTGCTTAGTCAGGTCCAACTCTTTGAGACTCCATGGACTGTAGCCTGCCAGTCTGCTCTGTCCATGGAATTCTCCAGGCAAGAATACTGGAGTAGATAGCCATTCCCTTCTCCAGAGGATCTTCCCGACCCAGGGATTGAACCCAGGTCTCCCTCATTGCAGGCAGATTCTTCACTGCCTGAGCCACCATTCACCCATTCCAGGGATTAGGATGTGGACATCTTTGGTGAGATTGGGGGAAGACGTTATTCTACCTATAGGCCTATGACCCTATGATTTTAATGTAACAGGGGAGGATTGGAGATAAATGGTGCTTGGAACCTTAATCTCTTTAATTTTATGAATAGTGTATTGCAATTCTTGTTCAAAGTTTAAACAAGCCTTGCATCTCTGGGATAATCCTACTTGGTTATAGTTTCTCATTTATAAATACCGAGGCCCAGAAAAGAACCTTAAATGGTAAATGTATAGAAATAACTGCTTATTTTAAATAACCTACACCAGATTCTTACTGAGTTATATCCTATGTTAACAGCTTATTTGTTTCCTTACTAGTATGATCAGATACTGTTAAAACTGTACTTAAAGATTATATTAAGTGATGATCACAGAATTACTCTGCTTTACTTATTTTATATTTTATGTGGAATTTATAAAATAAAATGTTTGTTTACGTGTTTATTTTCAAAACTTGTATCTGCTATCTGCTTCTTGCAAAAGTCAGACTTAAATTGAAGAAAATAGGGAAAACCACTAGACCTAAGGTATGACCTAAGTCAAATCCCTTACGATTATACAGTGAAAGTGACAAATAGATTCAAGGGATTAGATCTGATAGAGTGTCTGAAGAACTATGGACCGAGGTTCGTGCTGTTGTACAGGAGGCGGTGATCAAAACCATCCCCTAGAAGAAGAAATGCAGAAAGGCAAAATGGTTGTCTGAGGAGCCTTTACAAATAGCTGAGAAAAGAAGAGAAGCAAAAGGCAAAGGGGAAGAGGAAAGATACACCCATCTGAATGCAGAGTTCCAAAGAATAGCAAGGAGAGATAAGAAAGCCTTCCTAAGTGGTCATTGCAAGGAAACAGAGGAAAACAATAGAATGGGAAAGACTAGAGATCTCAAGAAAATTAGAGGTACTAAGGGAACATTTCATGCAAAGAGGAGCACGATAAAGGACAGAAACGGTCTGGACCTGACAGAAGCAGAAGAGATTAGGAAGAGGTGGCAAGAGTACACAGAACTGTACAAAAAAGGTCTTCATGACCCGGATAACCATGATGGTGTGATCATTCACCTAGAGCCAGACATCCTGGAGCGCAAAGTCAAGTGGGCCTTAGGAAGCATCACTGTGAACAAAGCTAGTGGAGGTGATGGAATTCCTGTTGAAGTGCTGTGAAAGTGCTGCATTCAGTATGCCAGCACTCAGTATGCCAGTCAAATTTGGAAAAGGCAGCAGTGGCCACAGAACTGGAAAAGGTCAGTTTTCATTCCAATCCCAAAGAAAGGCAATGCCAAAGAATGTTCTAATTACTGCACAGTTGTACTCATCTCACATGCTAGCAAAGTAATGTTCAAAATCTTCCAAGCTAGGCTTCAACAGTACGTGAACCTAGAACTTCCAGATGTTCAAGCTGGATTTAGAAAAAGCAGAGGAACCAGAGACAAAATTGCGAGCATCTGTTGGGTCATTGAAAAAGCATGAGAGTTCCAGAAAAATATCTCTCTCTGCTTTATTGACTACACCAAGGCCTTTGACCTTGTGCATCACAACAAACTATGGAAAATTCTAACAGAGATGGGAATACCAGACCACCTTACCTGCCTCCTGAGAAATATGTGTGCAGGTCAGGAAGCAACAGTTTGAACAGGACTTGGAACAACAGACTAGTTCCAACCCGGTAAAGGAGTACATCGAGGCTGTATATTATCACCGTTTATTAAACTTACATGCAGAGAACATCATGTGAAATACTGGGCTGGATGAAGCACAAGCTGGAATCAAGACTGCTGGGAGAAATATCAATAACCTCAGGTATGCAGATGATACCACCCTTATGGCAGAAGGTGAAGAGGAACTCAGTAGCCTCTTGATGAAAGTGAAAGAGGAGAGTGAAAAAGTTGGCTTAAAGCTCAATGTTCAGAAAACTAAGATAATGGCATCCGATCCCATCAGTTCATGACAAATAGATGGGGAAACAGTGGCACATACTAGTTTTTTTGGGCTCCAAAATCACTGCAGATGGTGATTGCAGCCATGAAATTAAAAGACGCTGACTCCTTGGAAGAAAAGATAGAACGAGTCTAGACAGCATATTAAAAAGCAGAGACGTTACTTTGCCAACAAAGGTCTGTTTAGTCAAGGCTGTGGTTTTTCCAGTAGTCATGTATGGATGTGAGAGTTGGACTATAAAGAGCGCTGAGTGCCAAAGAATCGATGCTTTGGAACTGTGATGTTGGAGAAGACTCTTGAGAGTCCCTTGGACTGCAAGGACATCCAACCAGTCAATCCTAAAGGAAATCAGTCCTGAATATTCATTAGAAGGACTGATGCTGTAGCTGACACTCCAGTAATTTGTCTACCTGATGGGAAGAACTTAAGTCATTAGAAAAGACCCTGATGCTGGGAAAGATTGAAGGCGGGAGGAGAAGGGGATGACAGAGGATGAGATGGTTGGATCGCATCACCGACTTGATGGACATGAGTTTGGTTCAAGCTCCCGGAACTGGTGATGGGCCTGGAACCCTGGCCTGCTACAGTCTATGGGGTCGCAAAGAGTTGGACATGACACAGCGACTGAACTAAACTTACTTATTACTTTTAAATCTATTGGTTTGTGTAACCATGTTTTAGACATTTCTCAAAACTTGTTTAAAGTAGCAGAGATATAGAAAAATGTTTAAAAGATTGTAGTTAAATGTTATAGATGAAAAATATTATTTCCCATGGAAAAAAAGATGGAGTGCTTTTTTTTTTGTATGTTCTTACTGTTTGGTGAAATACCAGATTGCTTTAAGTCCTTTGAAAGGGCATTGTTTTTATTTTAATTAATCAAATAGTATTAACATATGCATATTCTTTCCGTATAGTTAACAGCTGTTCCTGACATATGTCAAACACTTACTTTTGTTTAGATTTAGTTTAGTTTAGGTTTGTTAGTAGGAATCATTTACTCCCAAATTTCACATAAAATATCAAGTAAAATGTTTGTTTAGTTGTTTATTTTCAAGGCTTCTGTCTGCTTATGTTAACACACTGTACTTTGAATGGGATCAAAGAGCAAATTACTGTTTTTAATTGGACTTTTTTCTGCTCCGTACTATGTCGCAAATTAATTTTGTAAACTCAGAGGAATCAGTTAAATATTTAGATTGTGTCAGTATTTGTATTTAGAAAATTGATCCTTTATCTCCCAAACCATTTCTCTGTTGGATTTTGATGTGCGATGAAAAGTGAATTTTATCTGATAATTGGCAGTGACCAGCTCAGTGGTTGGACTGAGAAGAAACTCTGGAGTACTTCCCAAAGTTAAACTTGTAACAAAAAGAGGTCGTGGTCATTGTTGGATGGTCCGCTGCCTGTCTGATCCACTGTAGCTTTTTGAATCCTGCTGAAACCTTTACATCTGAGAAGAATGCTCAGCATATCAATGAGATGCACCGAAAACTTCAGCGCTTACAGTCAGCATTGGTCAACAGAATGGGCACAGTTCTTCTCCATGACAACGCCCGATCGCATGTTGTACACGCAACACTTCAAAAGTTGAACAAATTGGGCTACAAAGTTTTGGCCCATCTGCCATGTTCAGCTGACCTCTTGCCAACCAGCAGGAGGCAGAAAATGCTTTCCAAGAGTTCATCAGATTCCAAAGCATGGATTTTTATGTTACAGGAATAAACAAACTTATTTCTTGTTGGAAAAGTGTTGATTGTAATTGTTCCTATTTTGATTCATAAAGATGTATTTGAGCCTAGGATAGGGCTTCCTGGTGGCTCAGACAGTAAAAAATCTACCTGCAATCCAGGATAACCAGGTTTGATCCTTGGCTTGGGAAGATCCTCTGGAAAAGGAAATGCCTACCCACTCCATTATTTTTGCCTGGAGAATTTTGTGGACAGAAGACCCCATGGGGTCGCAAAGAATTAGACATGACTGTGCAACTAACACTTGATCCTAGTAAGAATCATTTAAAATTCATGGTCTGAAACTGCGATTACTTTTGTATCAACCTAATAGTTGTTCCCTAGAAACATACAACCTACCAAGACTGAAGAAAGAGAAATTTGAATAGATTATAACTAGTAAGGAAATTGGTAGTAATCAAAAACCTCTGAATAAGGAAAAGCACAGGATTAACTGGCTACACTGGAGAATTCTATCAAACATTAAAGAAGACATAACACCAATTCTCCTCAACTCTTCCAAAAAATAAAGAGGAGGAAACACTTCCAAACTCATTTTTAGAGTCCAGCATTGCCCTGAAACCACAGCCAAAAAAAAAACAAAACAAAAACAAAACACTGCAAGAAAGCTACAGATTAATATCCATATCCTTATTTAATATTAATTCAGAAATCCTCAACAGTATAGTAGCAAATGAAATTCAAGAGCACATTAAAAGGATCATACCCTATGACCACTGGGGATTTATTCCTGGAATATAAGTCTGGTTCAACATATGAGAATAAATCAGTGCCGTACACCACATTAACAGAGTGAGGGACAAAAGCTACATAATCATCTCAATAGATGGCAGAGAAAGCATTTGAGAAGATTCAGTGCTGTTTCCTGATAAAAACACTCAACAAATTACAAAGGAAAGTGAAAAGTGAAAGTGAAGTCGCTCAGTCGTGTCTGACTCTTTGTGACCACATGGACTGTAGCATACCAGGCTCCTCTGTCTATGGGATTTTCCAGGCAAAGCTACTGGAGTGGGTTGCCATTTACTTCTCCAGAGGATCTTCCCGACCCAGGGATCAAACCCGGGTCTCCCACATTGCAGGCAGACGCTTTACTGTATGAGCCACCAGGGAAGCCTCACAAGTAAAAGGAAACTCCTCAAAATGATAAGGCCATATATGAAAAGCCCACAGCTGACATTGTATACAACAAAAATTAGTTGCATTTCTATACACTAACAATGAGCAATCCAAAAAGACAAGAAGACAGTAATGCCATTTACAATAGCATGAAATGGAATACTTGGGAATAAACCAGCAGGATATAAGACTTGTACAGTGAAAAGTGTAAAACATAGCTGAAAGTATTAAGACATGAATAAATGACAAGACACCTTGTGTTCATGGATTGAAAGACTTGATATTGTTAAAGATGCATGCTACCCAAAGTGATCTACGGATTTAGGACAGTTCCTATTGAAATCCAGATGGCATTTTTTTTTTTTTGCAGAAATAGAAAGCCACTGTAAAATCCTCATGAAATCTCAAGAGTTCCCAAATAGCTAAAGCAATCTTACAAAAGAATAAGTTATTTAAAAAGTTCCTACAATTCAGGATTTCAAAACATAGTATAAAGGTACAGTAATCAAAACATTTTGATACATAGACAAATGGAACAGAACAGAGTCCAGAAATCAGTTTCATTTATGGTAAAATGATTGTCTATAAGGATACAAAACCCTGAAATGGAGAAAGGTTAATCTCTTGAACACTTTTTTTTAAACATACGGTGTTTTAAAAAGTAGCGGGATCCCTACCTTCCATGTATTATAATTAACTCAAAATAGATTGGTGGTGGTGGTTTAGTTGCTAAGTCATGTCTGACTCTTGCAGCCCCATGGACTGTAGCCTGCCAGGCTTCTCTGTCCATAGGATTAATAGATGAAAGGTAAACATAAGACCTAAACTATAAAACTCCTGCATGAAAACACACAGAGCTTCATGACATTGAGTTTGGCGATAATTTTTTGGATATGACACCAAAAAAAAATGAAATAGACAACAAAGACAAAAATAGACAAATGTGTCTTACAATCTTTTGTGCATTGAAATTTTTTGTGCATCAAGAAACAGTGTGAAAAGGCAACCCACGGAATGGAAGAAAATATTCCAAACCATACATTTGGTAAAGGATTAATAATATCCACAATATTTGATGGATATACAACTCAACAACAGCAACAAACTCAACTCATTTAAAGTGGGCAAATGACCCCAAAAGACTCTTTTTCCAAAGAAAATATATAAATGGGCAGCAGGCATATGAAAAGCTCAAAATCACTAATCATCAGAGAAATATAAATTAGAACCATAATAGATAATCACCTTACACCCATTAGGATAACAATTGTTAAACAAATATAAGTGTGGAGAAATTGGTTTCCTTATGCCCTACTGATGGGAATGTAAAATAGTGCAACCTCTGTGGAAAGCTATATAGTGATTCTTCAAGAAATTAAAAATATAATTACCACATGATTGAGCAATCATTTAAAAAATTTTATTCATTTATTTATTTTTGACTCTGCTGGGTCTTCACTAGCTGTGGAGTGCTGGGCTTACTCTCTGGTTGCAGTGTGCTGACTTCTTTTGCTGCAAAGCGTGGGCTCTAGGGTGAGCAGGCTTCCGTAGTTGTGGGACATGGGCTCCATGACACAGGCTCGACAGTTGTGGCAAACGGGCTTATTAGTTGCTCTGTAGCGTGTGGGATCCAAACCCGAGTCTTGTGCACTGGCAGGCAGATTCTTTACCATTGAGCCACCAGGGAAGACCCTGACTGAGCAATCTTACTTCTGTAAATATATATGAGATAAATGAAAGGATATGAAAGAGCTGTTTGCACACCCACGTTCATTGCAGCATTGTTCACACAGTAGGTAAGAGGTTGAAGCAACCTGATTGTCTATGGATGAATGAATAAAGAAAATATGATACATATTTACAATGGAATATTATTTAACTTTAAACAGAAAAAAAATTCTGACACATGCCACAACACAGGTGAATCTTAAGGATGGTATGCTGCTCACAAAAAGACACATGCTCTGTGACTTCCCCAGTTTAGTTACGTAAAGTAATCAAGCTCATAGAACCAGAAAGTAGAACATGATTGCTAGGGGGTTGGGAGTGGGATGCAGGCGGTGGAAATGAGTTGTTATTCAGTGGGAATTTCAATTTAGCAAGATGTAAAAGTTCTAGAGATTTCTTATACAACAGTGTACTGTAGTTAACAACACTGTACTATACACTTGAAAAATATTTAAGATGGTAAATTTTATTTTAAGTGTTCCTTTTAACAAAATTAAAGAAGAGAGTCAAAAAAGACAAAAATAAATGGGAAAAAACAAAACATGCTTTGTAGGACATTAAATTTTGCGGTTTTTTTTTAATGAAAATTTTAATGTCAGGGTGACTTCCATTATACCTTTAAAATGAATTCAGACTACCTTAGAAGTAATTAAACATGCAGGGCTTCTCTTAATTGATATTGTTAAGAAAATGGTCAATACTCTGCTTGAATTTTTATATTTGTGGTGCTTTATAGTTAGATTTTCTTTTTGTGGCATAGTATCTTACCTGTTCTACTTTTTATTCTTAGGGTACATTTAAATTCAAAGCAGAAAGTGACCTGTTCCTTGCTGAGCATCACAAGCTTTTATTGTATGATGGCAAACTCTCTGGTGCCATTGCATTCACGTACAATCCACGCGCCACAGATGCCCAACTCTGTCTTGAATCATCCCCTAAGGACAACCCTTCGATTTTTGTTCATTCACCACACGCACTCATGCTCCAGGTACTAAGAATGGTATTTAACAATATTTTTAATGGTATCTTTTGATGTATTATTGAGGTGTATTTGGTAGCTTCTATTACAGATATGTGAACTGTAACATTTTATTGTTCCTGTTATATTTTACTTTTAATAAAATATATTTAGTTTTTGGAAAAGAATCATTGGAACCTTTACTGTGTCTTCTATTTTACAAGGATGTGAAGGCGGTTTTAACCCATTCTATCCAAAGTGCCATGCATTCGATTGGTGGAGTACAAGTGCTGTTTCCACTGTTTGCACAGTTGGATTATAAGCAATATTTATCTGATGAAATTGACTTGACTATATGGTGAGTCCTTTTGTTTTTTTCTTTCATTCGATGTGAGTTATTCTCACCACGGAGCTGCACAGTGTTTTTTTTCAATCTTGTAAAGTTGTTGTAGGGATAATAAAGAACATAAGGAAATTTGTGAATTATAATTGTTATTACAAATTCAGTTCTGATGATATTTAAATTCTTTATCAGTAGGAAATAGGGAGCTCTAAAAAAATAATGCTTTGAATAAAGTTAGACATGGTAATAATATCAGAAATGTGTGTATTTTTACCTAAAATAAAAATATTTAAAATGGTTATTTGGCAGTAATTTCTTATGGTAAGTTTCCCATATTTAATTATTATTGCAGGTAATATATTGAATTTAATTATTATTGCAGGTAACATATTGAAATGTAAAATTTTTATGTTACATAATACTAAGTGATTTGGTTTTTTCAAAACTAAATTGCTTATTTGGCACTTTTGTCTCCTGTCTTTTAGTGTTGAGTAAAAAAAGGGAAGAGACATGAATTCTAGGACAAGTTATTAAAATGTCGGAGAGGATGTGGAAATGAATTTTTATGGCTATATATTCATAGTGAAACTATTTATAATAAATAATTATGTTTAATTATTGAGTGATTTTAATGTTTTTTGTATTCTCCCTTTTTGAAATTCTGTTTCTAATTTCTACTTTTACATGCAATTGAAGTCTACTACCAATGTATATGTTTAGTGTTATAATAAATTCTCCAGATTATTTTTAGGCAAGAAAATGAGTTATTTTTAAAAGGAATTATGTATCAAAGCTAGTGTTTATTGGCTACATTTAAAATAATTAAAATTATCCTTGGCCTATTGTTCCTTCATAAAATTTTTTTTGCATCCTAGTCTGTAATCTTTGTAACAGAGCTCAGTTATTTATTTATTTATTTTTAACTTTTCAACTTTATTAGAATTGCTGACAGTTAAAAAATAGAAGTACTTTTGTGGAGGAGGTTGGCTGTGCTCCCTTTCCTAGTGGGAATCTCTCAAAACTTTTGAGAGGGACAAAACAGTTGACCTTTATTCTATTCCGTGTTGAGTATATAAAAGTTATGAGGTTGGGAGCATGACTGTAGCCTTACTACTTTCACTTTTTCTGTCTGGCTGATGAGGAAAATATTTAAATTATTGTTTGAACACTTCAGTTTGCCTGCATCCTCATTTATCTTCCCCTTTACGTACCCTATCCTCTGTTCAAATTAAGCCAGTTTGAGGATTTCTGTCCTAGTGCTTGCTCCGTATCTTTTCCATCTGTTTGGCCTCTGACTTTCCAAAATTGAATATACTTGCTCATCTGAGTTGCATCCATTTCTTAGGGCAAAGTAATAAACTTCTATTAGCCATCTTACTACTGGTTTTTGGACATTGCTAATTTTTCTCTATTTTGTGCCTGTTTGTCATAATGTTTCAAAAGTAATTCATTTATTAACATATTTATGATAAAGAATATGAGCTAAATATTTGACCAATAAGTCCTAATCTTTCCTGAAATAATATTGGAGGTAGTTTTAGTAAAGCATCAGTTTCCTTGGAATAGAAACTTTTTATTAAGGGTAATTGAAAGACTGTATCTAACCGCCTCCCTCCCATTTTTTTTTAAAGAGAATATGGTTTTTCAAACCATTGTTGTTTTCTTGTTTCCTTATTCCAGTTCAACTTTGCTGGCTTTTATCATGGAGTTGTTGAAGAACTCAATTGCTATGCAAGAGCAGATGCTTGCCTGCAAGGGCTTCTTGGTCATAGGATATAGCCTTGAAAAGGTAAAGTGTGAAATGCTTTACATTTTTGATTCTTCATTTGTAGTCCAGGAAACTTGGTCTCCTAAGAAGCTGAGAAATTCTGTTTGCAAGTGTATCTCTTTGGTTAATGTAAAGTTACCTAGATTAAAACAACCTATTGCTGTTTTACCTTGCCCCCACTGTTTTATTGAATCTCAAAGCATCTTTAACTTTGAGCATAGTTTGTCGACCAACTTTTTTCTGGTATTGACAATGTTTAACTTACTTCCCTTGCTTTGTGTTGATAGTGACCTTTGAAATATCTTCCTCTGCAGTCTTCCAAATCCCATGTCAGCAGAGCAGTACTTGAACTTTGCCTCGTATTTTCAAAATACCTGAGTAATCTGCCGAATGGGATGCCCCTACTCAAGCAATTGTGTGACCACATTCTTCTTAACCCAGCTATATGGATTCATACCCCTGCCAAGGTAATCCATACATTGATTTTGTGCTAGTATGTTCACTACATGTTTGTACTTGAGAAGAGTGATAATGAAGAGGATTTTCTTTCATCCTTTTACATGCTATTGTGTAAGGTTTCAGTGGAATGCATTTTTTGACTAAATGTACTTTTTTTAAATTGATAATAAATGTACTTTAAAAAAATTAATAATTGAGGATAATTGCTTTACAGTGTTGTGTTGGTTTCTGCCATACAACAACGTGAACCAGCCATACATACATATATATCCAGGGCTTTCCTGGTGGGTCAGCGGTGAAGAACCTGCCTGCCAGCGCAGGAGATGTGGGTTCAATCCCTGAGTCGAAAGATCCCCTGGAGACGGAAATGGCAATCCTCTCTAGTATTCTTGCCTGGGAAATCCCATGGACAAGGAACCTGGCAGGCTAAATACTCCATAGGGTCACAGAATAGTTGGATAGGACTTAGCAACTAAAGCACAAAAATAATACATGTCCCCTCCCTCTTGAACCTCGCTCCCACCTGACTAAATGTACTTTTGCAAGACAGTATTTCCTCCCTCCCTCCATCCGTCCCTCCCTTCCTAAAGCAGTAATAGCATTTTTGAAATACAGAAATAGTATATATTTTCTTTGTTAAATAAAATTTTATTTGGGAGAGATTTTGATGTACATTTCCTTATCATAGTTGGATTGTATATATATCTATGTGCCCTTATGTATGTATGAATGTATATACATACATATAAATTATACTCATTGTGCTCTTTCTGTGTTATATATACATATTCCTTCCACCAAAATGATGAGATACTGAGTTTAACTCTTACAGGAACAGCTGAAATGTCACCCTTTCTTGAAGGCTTCCGTGATGTGCTGGTCTCATTTAATCATTTTAATTTCACATTAATTAAAATTATTAAACAATTATATTTTATACAGTAGTTTAGTACTATAACAGCAAACCGATTGCATTAAGTAAACATAAGTGAATTTGTGATAAAATATGTAAATGAAACTTTTGATAAACCCTAATGTTCTATTGAGTTATCCTAAACATTTGATTTCCTCTCTCCCCCTCTCCTTTCTGGTTCACTTGCAAGTGTTTATCATTGTTCAGGTTGGAATAACACATACTTTAGTTGTCAGAAAAAAATGTCTGCAGACTTTTTTGCTCTTCTGGAGTCATAGTATCTTATTTTCAGCTGCTCTTTTCAGATGTTAAGGAGAAAAACAGCTGCTCACTCTGATTGCCATTTGGAAATAATCAAAGGAGGCAGCTGGAGGTTGTAGCTTTTTATCTCTGGGTTCAAATTTGACCTCTTTCTCTTCTATGACCCTCAGTCTTATTTCTTTTCAAGGATTGTTTCAAGTTACTTCTTAAACTTTTTACTAAACACTTCTTTGTCTTACTAAGTGCATTTGTAAGCCTTTGGGCCTCTTTTGATGTGGTCAGAAAACCTCCTCTTATTAGATACTTAGTTGTAGGGGAATATTTAAAAAATTTCATTATATCATTTCCTTAAGTCCATAGTACTATTGCACTGTATTTCTTACCTTTTCCTTGTTAATAATTTTCTTTAATTTCCTTCTTAGACTTTGCAGGTGATTTGTTAATATTAAACTTCAGTTTTGTTTCACCCTTATGCTTTGTGTATCCTTGAGGGGTTATATCTAATTTTATCATCAGGGTAGTTATAACAAAAGGCAGATATAAAGTTTGTTTGACCTAAAGGTCATACAGTTTGGGGGAGAAAGGCGCTTCTTAACAAAAAGAATGTAATATGTAAAATTAGGTTTAGGATTTTGGAAGGAACATGTGTAGATGAGTGGGCCTAAAGTTTAAGCTTCGTTAGCTTCATGGTAAATTCACCTCTGGTTACCAAAGTTGAGAGTATGGTCGTATGAATCAGTCTTTGCTTTTGGAACAGGCTGCTCCCGTCTTTTATAATACGCATTTAAGCTTGATTTGCTCAGAGACAGTCTTTTGAATGACCTAACACGAGAGATGAGTTTTCTTGTAGACAGTAGTCTTCCATTTGTTGAGTGGCCAGCCCTATGGATACAGTGGTGAATAAGACAGATCTGATCCCTGCTCTCATACACAGAATTCAGGTGTAATGGGAAGGACATTTTCATGTATGATTTGTGTGGTTATTAGATTATATAGAGTGAAGAATTATTCATAATCGATATGCATGATCCTGAGGTCACTGTTCTTATTTACCTCAGTATGTTGCTGTCCAATCCTATTAATTTTTCTTTAGCTGTAGTATCATTCTCAGGAAACTGACTTTCTCCAGTTTTCTATATCTTAGTTTTTCACTTTTTGTTAGAATTCCTTCATGCTTTCGACATGTCACAGTCACTCTCATCAGAACATTTCTTAGCCCCCAAATTTGTCATGGTTTCTCTTTGTTTTCAGAATAAAGCATTAAGTCTTCATGCCAGTTCTTTCTAGGCTTTCTATATGAAAATCAGTTATCCTCAATGGGTAGGTGGGTACCAAAAGGTATCCTGGAGCAGGGGTTCTTAATCTTGGCTGTCTATAGAATTAGTTGGGAAAGGTGTTTTTTTTTTTTTAAATGAAAACAGAATCTCACTCCCTCTTCCCTAGATTCTGATTTAATTGCTCTGGGACAAGACCCAGACAGGTATTTTAAAAATGTGTTCCAGGTATTTTAATGCAGGCAAGATTGAGGATGGTTGTTCTAGATCTAGGGAAGCTTTTTGTATTATCTACAATTTTCTCTATTTGAAATTTCCTCTTATTGTTAGAACTATTCATCTTCAAAGCCTACCTTAATATCTACTCTATTAGTGAAAGTTTTCTTGACTATTTTAGCTTACCCCAAAATAATTTCTCTGGCCTCTGAATTAATAGTATTTAACAGCTCTATGGCACTCGTTTTACAATTAATTACATATTACCACATGAGCTTTCTTAAGTTTCAGTAGGGGTATTTACTTCCTTTGGTTTTTCGCTTAAAATTGTGTGTATTTTTAATCTTCTCCATTAGATTTTTAGCTACTGAGGGACAGTGTCTGTGCCATTGTATATTCAGTAATACAGTGCTATAAATATAGGCGAAGGTAAATATTTTCTGATTGAAATATCACAGTTAATTTGAATCATGTCATAGAAAGTTCTGTATATCCTCAATAACAAGTAAGCTGCGCTGTCTATTTGAACAGCAGTAGCAACATCAATGGAGAAGGCAATGGCACCCCACTCCAGAACTCTTGCCTGGAAAATCCCATGGACGGAGGGCCTGGTGGGCTGCAGTCCATGGGGTCGCAAAGAGTCGGATACAACTGAGCGACTTCACTTTCACTTTTAACTTTCATGCATTGGAGGAAGAAATGGCAACGCACTCCAGTGTTCTTGCCTGGAAAATCTCAGGGATGGGGGAGCCTGGTGGGCTGACGTCTGTGGGGTCGCACAGAGTCGGACACGACTGAAGCGACTTAGCAGCAGCAGCAGCAACATCAAAATGGTGTTATCTTTCAGCAACTCTGGATTATAGCGTGTTATGATTTTCTAAACTACAGTTGGGTTTCCCTGGTGGTTCAGCAGTAAAGAGTCTGCCTGTAAGTGCAGGAAATGTGGGTTCCATCCCTGGGTCAGGAAGATCCCCTGGAGAAGGAAGTGGCAACCCATTCCAGTATTCTTGCCAGGGAGAGCCCATGGACAGAGTAGCCTGGCAGGTTACAGTCCATGGGTTGGCAAAGACTCAAACATGACTTAGCTACTAAATGACGACAGTGAACTACAGTCATCTTTCAGACTTCGATTTTAAGGGGCTCAGAGTCTACCGTTCTTTACCATGTATTGTTACTGATTGACTCCCTTATTCATTTAACCTTGATTGTTTGCTTATAGGGCATCTGGAATGTAGGCACCTAATTTTTATCTTTCAGGCTCAAAAAGGAAAATGCCCCCAGCATCTGGGAATGTCCATTATGTTTAAACATAAATGTTCAGTTGTAAATGATCAGGAGTAGTTTGAGTTTTGGTCAAATTTAATGCCTTCCTTAATATTTTTTAGTTTATAAAGTATGTCCACTAGTAATGCAGTGAAGAATTCTTGATTTCGATATGAAAGTAGAACAAAAGTGGTTTTTACTTTGTGCTGTTGTTAGTAGTAGAGTATAATTGTTTATGAATTTTAGAGACTATAATATTATAATCACAATCTTTGTAGTAATGAGCTGCTCTAACAAAATTCTTTTTTTCTAACAAATATTTCTTAAGGTAGGCTTTACATATTTTTGTATGATTTTCTTTTTTTGATCTGGTTTTTAGTTATTCCTGCTTGTTTTTTTAATTTCTTGTGAGTTATTCCAGCTACTGGTTTTCTCCAGAACAAAGACAATTTCTAGCTTTTGAGAACAACTATGCAAAGTATAAATAGTAGGTTTATTATAAAGAAGTGTGTGAGTTTATGAATAATTGCTGATTGCTAAATAGGAATCAGTTTTCTCAGCACTATAGGAATAGTGCTGCAAAAACGTGGTATGTGCGGGGATGTTTTCTTCATAGTGCTGCTGTAAAAGAAGCCTTTGCCTGGGTTTGTTTTATAAGGAGTGTGTGTGCTTCTGGATATGTGTCAGTGGCTATATGTTGTGTGTTAACATGGAGGTTACTATCAAGCTAATTAAGCAGCTTGCTTTTTAGAACAAGTGTGGCCCGAATAGAGCAACCTGAGAGTATTACTGGAAAGAATGGTAAAACGCTGGTCTGTTTCTTTGACTTGAGCTCTTCCTTTTGATTCTCTAGGTGCAGTTGACACTCTATACTTACCTGTCCACGGAATTCATTGGCACAGTCAACATATATAATGCCATTCGGAGAGTTGGAACAGTGCTTCTCATAATGCACACACTGAAGTACTACTACTGGGCAGTGAATCCTCAGGATCGGAGTGGGATTACCCCCAAAGGATTAGGTATTTCATCTCTGTCTGTATGTTACGTTACATATATATCCAAGGTCAGGATTTTCCCTTTCCTCCTTCTTCCCTCTGTCTTTCTTCCATCTCTTTTCCGAAACCAATACATAATTCTGAAAGTTTTTCTAAATCTTTTCATGGCAAAATTTTATTTTAATCTTGCTGATAATTTTAATAGTTTGTCCTAAATTGTGGCTGACAGAGATTAACAGCTCACTATTTTTATAGAAGAATGCTACTTTTACTAGTATGAGTTCTTTGGCGATCAGATATGACTAGGATGATTTCTAAGGCATGGAGAATGTGAGAAAATTCTATATTAGCAACTAGTATTGATGTTGAGTTCAGTTATTCCATTGAAAGTCATTGACAGCAGTGTTTTTTGAGAGAATGGAGATTTTTTTGTAGGAGTAGGGAGTATCTGCTTCTAATAACTAATTTAAGGAAACTACAGAATTTCAGTAATTATTTTCCTGTATAATCGGAACTAACTTATTGGAAGCATAATGTTCATTCATTATGTCAATCGTTCATAGAAGGGGTCAAAATAAAAATTTTGACAAATAGTGGCTCATTTAAAGTATTGCAAAACCTGCCTAAAACGGTTTATATTATTGCTCATTGTTGTTCATTTGCTAAGTTGTGTCCCATTCTTTGTGACTTCATGGACTGCAGCATGCCAGGCTTCGGAAGTCTTTCACTATCTCCTGGAGTTTGCTCAAACTCAGGTCCATTGAGTCGATGATGCCGTCCAACCATCTCATCCTCTTTTGCCCCCTTCTCCTGCCCTCAATCTTTGCCAACATCGTGGTCTTTTCCAGTCACTTGGCTCTTCACATAAGGTGGCCAAAGTATTGGAGCTTCAGCTTCAATATCAGTCTTTCCAATGAATATTCAAGGCTGATTTCCTTTAGGATTGACTGGTTTGATCTCCTTGCTGTCTAAGGGAATCTCAAGAGTCTTCTCCAACACCACAGTTTGAAAGCATCACTTCTTCGGTACTCTGCCTTCGTTATGGTCCAACTCTCACATCTGTATGTGGCTACTGGGAAAACCATAGCTTTGACCATATGGACCTTTGTCAGCAAAGCGATGTCTTTGGTTTTTAATACGCTGTCAAGGTTTTTCATAGCTTTTCTTCCAAGGAACATCTGTCTTTTAATTTCATGGCTGTAGTTGCCATCCGTAATGATTTTAGAGTGGTATCATCTGCATATCTGAGATTGTTGGTATTTCTCTCAGCAATCTTGATTCCACCTTGTGATTCCTCCAGTCTAGCATATTGCTTGATGTACCCTGCATGTAAGTTAAATAAGCAGGGTGACAATATACAGCCTTGTTGTACGCCTTTCCCAGTTTTGAACCTGTCAGTTGTTCATGTCTGTTCTGTTATTTCTTGGCCTGCTTAGAAGCTTCTCAGGAGATAGGTAAGGTGGTATGGTATTCTTGTCTCTTTAAGAATTTTTCGCAGATTGTTGGGATCCACGCAGTCAAAGGCTTTAGCGTAGTCAGTGAGGCAGAAGTAGATGTTTTTCTAGAATTCGCTTGTTTTCTCTGTAGTCCAACGTGTGTTGGCAGTTTGATCTCTGGTTCCTCTGCCTTTTCTAAATTCAGCTCTAGGGCTTATTTTTGCTGACTATTACAGCGTCTCCCACTCCAGTACTCTTGCCTGGAAAATCCCGTGGATGGAGGAGCCTGGAAGGCTGCAGTCCATGAGGTCGCTGAGGGTCAGACATGACTGAGTGACTTCACTTTCACTTTTCACTTTCATGCATTGGAGAAGGAAATGGCAACCCACTCCAGTGTTCTTGCCTGGAGAATCCAGGGGGAGCCTGGTGGGCTGCCGTCTCTGGGGTCACACAGAGTCGGACACGACTGAAGCGACTTAGCAGCAGCAGCAGAGCGTCTCCATCTTCATCTGCGAAGAATATAATCAGTCTGATGTTGGTATTAACCATATGGTGGCATCTATGTGTAGAGTCATCTCACGTGTGGTTGGAAGAGTGTGTTTACTATCACCAGTGTGTTCTCTTGACAAAACTGTGTTAGCCTTTACTCTGCTTCCTTTTGAACTCCAAGGTCAAACTTGCCTGTTACTGCAGGTTTATATCGTAAAAGAGTGTTAACCAGGGTTAACAGGCTGATAGTTTCAGTAGAATTTGGTGCAGGGGCTCCGAACACGGCCCCTGCTATTTTGGTCAGTTTGTCTCTCTCCACGTCCCAGTTCTTCTGTGTTGGCTCTTTTCCTGTAGCTTCTCTCTTTGTAGTAGCAAGCAGCCCCCCTACCTTCACATCCCCACGGCTTTAAATCTAGCAAGAGTATCTGCCTGCATCGAGCATATCCAGCAAAAGCCCTTTTAGTCTCTTTGTTGCTCACTGGCTCTGATTGCCTCGTGTGTCCATCTGCGTGGCAGTGTTCTTCAAATTGCCCAGAGGAGGAGGCTGTTCTTACCCCCAGAACACATGATCTGAGTGTGAAGATGGGTGCAGTCCCTTTATAAGAATTGAGGGCCGTTGTTTTAAACCAGGAGATACATGCAGGAGAGTGAAACAAGATACATTCTGATTTTTTACTCAAAGGCTTTGGTTGTTCAGTGATTTACAGAGACGAGGTTTCATATTTGTACAATATTTTTTTAAATCCCTTTCAAAATAACCCTGATTTATTATCAGACGGTATGCTATCATTTAGAAAGCTGTGAGGACACATGACAGTTCCATGGTCTTGTTTAAGCTGGCATGTTGCGACAGATCTAGAACTAAATATTACTCCCTGATGGTGTGTGTCATGTACTGTCCTGGGTGTTTGCATTATATTCTGGCCTTGATTTTCTAACTGATTAGTGATCTTGGGAAAGTCTCATACTTCAAGTGAGAAAGCTGGCCAAACTTTATGATTCTGTTGTAGCTCTGTAACCTTTTCTTTGTCTAGGAATTGTCATGTGGAACAAATTTGAAACAATTTTCTTCCTAGTTTAATTGATCTGTTCAAGGTCGTGTTGGTCCTGTGCTTTGGTGGTCTAGGAACTAGCTGTAAATAATGATTAGTGGGGGGAAAATTGCAGAAAATATGAGGCAAGCAAGTACCTGAGTTGGGATCTTAGGACAATGAGTATTTGGTTTCAAAAGCTTTCTACTTAGGAATTATACGTTTCAGACATGAAAATTGACTTTAATGTGAGCCATGTGTGACCAAGGACTTTTTCAAACAGAGAAGGAGATGTCAGAGGTGGTCAGCACAATGTCTCCCTCCTTCGTGGACAATGTTGTGTTGAAGTGTACTTTTTGAGGGTTTTATATTAGCTTATACAGTGGTAACAGTACAAAAGTTTTTTCATATTAAGTTCCCATGTAGAGTTTAGACTGTCTTTTGCTCTTTTTCCTTGGTAAACTTATGTTACCATAGTAAGATTCCCAGAGAGTCTTTTAAAGCTAACTGTAAATTTGTTACCTCATCTTTCTGGTTTGAAATTCCTTTGACCTTAGTCAAAAACAAATGTCTTCATTGCAGTTTTTATGTAACTGATTTTGTACATTGGAAGCACTGTATATGCAATCATGTTGAGGTTGAATGCTTGTTTTTCCAGAGACATTAAACTCTTCAGGAAAGTTACCTTTATGTTTCTTATAAGTAAGTGGGAAAACTGTTGGGAATGGGAATTTTATACTTAGCTTCGAGGTCTTTGAAATACTCAATGTGTGTGCATATGTGTTTGTCTTTTTTTAAAAGATGGACCACGACCTAATCAAAAAGAAATTTTTTCTCTACGAGCATTCTTGTTGATGTTTATTAAGCAATTAGTAATGAAGGTGAGTTCACGTTTCTTATCCTCTAGCATGTGTTTTTTGTAACATGATTTCACATAAACTGCTCTGTTGGTTTATTTGTTCTTTGCTCTGTTAATGGGTTTACAGAGTGGAAAATACTTTGAAAGGTGTTTATTTCCCTGTTTGTTTTTTCTTATTGTTTCCTAGGCATATATCCATAAACATTAATGCTGAATTAGAGATTGATAACTATAACATATATGAATTTCTGTTGGAGTTCAAGTGTATTCATAGTTTCATTCAGCAAGTGTTTACTGAGTTGCTGGCAGTTCCTACTAGTCTTAGACCTGGGGATACAACAGTCAGCAGAGCTGCTCAAAAGGAGGAGGTTTCATTTTTAGAGATTCCCTGTACTTGACATCCAGATTTTGAAAAATAATTTTCCTGTATAAAAATATATGGGATAGAAATGATTACATTTTGTTACATTTCCTTCCACTATCTGTAAAGTAAAATTCAATATTATTTTTCAGGAAGGTGTTTTGGTTTTATAAGATGCCAACATATAAATATATTTGTTCTCAATATTTTATTCAATATTTTCCTATATCATTTTATTTCGTATTCTTTATAGTTTAATGCTTTATTAGCTGCCACATAATATTGTGGTAAATGGACCTAACTTGGTATATCTTTCAGAATCAGATATCTTATTTCCATTTATTTAAAAATTTATCCTTCACATTGTCTCTTTATGTTCTTTCCTAGTGTGTTTTGTTTCTAATTATCTTATTGTTCTTTTTTGAGATTTCATGTTTGTTTTATGATCAATAGTATGGTAGCTTGAAAATTTTCATAATGTATTCATACTAAAAAGTTCAGTGTTTTTTTCACTGAAATTCCTACTCAGGTTTTAGTACCTGACATTTTAACTAGGTAATTTTAGAAACTGTTCATTTTAGTCTCCAAATTTAATAGAAAAAGATAAACAGAAAAGTTATCTTCTATATTTAAAGGAGTGATGGGTGTAATACCCTCAATGATCGTTTTTGCTTACGTCAGGATTCTGAAGCTCTACTAAATAAGTTATCATCTATCCACGTTATAAGGTGCTGAAAACAGTGCTGATGTCTAATCTCTTTGACTTTCTACATTGTGTTGCCTACTGCATGTCTTTAGTGCTTCCCTGAGTTTTTATCTTAGGTTTAGATTCTTTTTTTTTTTTGGTTTAGATTGTATATTACATTATTTATTTATGTTTATAGCAACTGACCAACTTGGCAAATCTGTGTGTGTAATATTCCTTTTCAAAAAAATTTTTTATATGTAAGTATAAAATACTTGTATTATGTTTTTTAAGGATAATGGAGTAAAGGAAGATGAACTACAGGCCATTCTTAATTATCTACTCACTATGCATGAGGTAACATGTGAATTTTATATGTTGGGATTTTATTTTTTAAAGTTATGGGCTTTTTTAAACAAAAACGAGTTAAAGAACTCTCTCATTAATGATGTAACTATGCCTGTACCTTTGCTTAGAATGGAGAGTAACTGTATCTAGGAACTAAATCTTAGCAAATTACATTTAAATATTCTTTATTACCACAGCATGCCTCTGTGAATAAGCATGAGAGGCTTTAAAAAGTATTAAAATAAGATCTCATTGACCTAATAAGACTAAAGAATAACCTAATAACCAAAAAATACTTTCAGTGTATTTCCAGGTACCAGTATAATAAATGGAAAAATAGATAACAAAAATGACTACAAATGATTGGACTTTTTTTGATTTCTTAACATACTTTTCCCACTGATTTTGCATAATCAAATACTGTTAAATCACTCATTTATAGTTGATTTAAAATTATGTGGTTGTTAAGGAGGTTAAATAGGTTGAAATGTCTGGAGTTTTTTTCCTTTATAGAGTTGGGAAAATTTGATATATGCCTGATGTAGTCTAAATACATAATCCAATTAAATGTATTTTGCATAGTTAAATCTGGAAGTGAATTTCATATGAAGTGTGGCTTTTATATGATAACTGATATTCCTGTGTATAATTCGTGTTTTATGAGTTAACATATTTGTTACAGCATGAGAATAGTGGCTTTTAAAATCATTAATAGATAAAGAGATGTGGTTTGGATCTGTTTTTTTTAATTGGGACAGAAAAGAATGAGTTAAATTTCTTGGTAGCATCATGTTTGACCGAAACATTAATGATTATGATTTCTTTTTCCTCTTGAGTAGGGTAGTCTCTTTAGATTTTCTTGACCGTTTGGGACCAAAATATTTCATAAACGAAAACTGGAAGTCACAGTGCTCTGTTTCCCTGAAACTATTAAATCAGATATTTTTGGGGTCCTTCAAATCACACTTTTCCAAAACCCCAGTGCCCTACCTGTAGATGATTTATTTTGCATATTGAGAATTAAATATTCAAGTAGCCGCCTCAGCGAGAATTAAAAAGCAGTGAATGAACCTGGACGCAGGGCACCATAGAGATGACTGCCTGCTGCTTCCCTTTGTATCTTTGGGTTAGTAATGCCCAATAAGGCCCTCTAACAGTCGACAAAGATTGTGAGGGGTTTTCTTGAAATTTGTAGATTTCAGAACTATGTGCTTATTCTTGTGCTGTTCTGCAAATGTTATCAAATTATGCCATATACAGAAGTGTGTTCACCCAATAAACATTTTTTGGTCGTCTGTAACCTTCACCCCCCCCTCCCCCCCATGTATCCCTTTGTATCTGATTAAGCAAAAATAAAAGAAGCTGTATAGGAACAATTTTAAAGTCCAAAGAGACACCAACTTTGTTTTAAGGCTGCAGTAGCTGATACAAAAATCCTTGTTACCTTCTCCAGCCTTCTCTCTGGAGATACAGCAATAAATTCAGAAACCTGTTAGCTAACACAGGTGTTTTAAACACTTCTCCATTGCGTCTTTAACTACCTGTCATGCCTAACAGTGTATCATTTAAGATTTAAAAGTACAAATCCAGAGAGGGGAGAAAAATATGCCGCCCCAAACAAAAACCCAGCTTAAAGTTTTGAGAAAAAAATTTTGCTTCCCTGTTCCCCACTTGGGTGATGAGACCCGCACCACCACTGCAGTGTCCATTTTGAAAAATGTCAAGAGGCAGTCTGTACGCACATGGGCTTGCAGTATATATTTCTGTGGCCCAGGTGGTGAGTTCAGTGGTGTTTATCACATCATGTCTGCCTTGGACAAATTAAAAAATGAAAAGCTTATTATTGCCACATATGTAGATATAGAAAAAGCAAGAGAATTCTAGAAAGAAACATAGAAAAGACATACAAAAAAAGAGCAAAAAAAAAAAAAAACCATAGAAAGAAATAGAAAAGGCAAGAGAATTTCAGAAAAACATCTATTTCTGCTTCATTGACTATGCTAAAGCCTTTGACTGTGTGGATCACAGCAAACTGTGGAAAATTCTTAAAGAGCTGGGAATACCAGACCACCATACCTGCTTCCTGAGAAACCTGTGTGCAGGTCAAGAAGCAACAGAATTGGACATGGAACAAGGAACTGGTTCCAAATTGGGAAAGGAGTACATCAAGGCTGTATATTGTCACCCTGCTTATTTAACATATATGCAGAGTGCATCATGTGAAATGGGCTGGATGAAGCACAAGCTGGAATCAAGATTGCCAGGAAAAATATCAATAACCTCAGATATGCAGATGACACCACCCTTATGGCAGAAAGTGAAGAAGAACTAAAGAGTCTCTTGATGAAAATGAAAGAGGAGAGTGAAAAAGCTGGCTTGAAATTCAACATTCAAAAAACGAAGATCATAGCATCTGGTCCCATCTGCTGCTGCTGCTGCTAAGTTGCTTCAGTCGTTTCCGACTCTGTGCGACCCCATAGACGGCAGCCCACCAGGCTCCCCCGTCCCTGGGACTCTCCAGGCAAGAACAGTGGTCCTATCACTTCAAGGCAGATAGATGGGGAAACAATGGAAACAGTGATGGACTTTATTTTCTTGGGCTCCAAAATCAGTGCAGTTGGTGACTGCAGCCATGAAATTAGAAGATGCTTGCTCCTTGGAAGGAAAGCGGTGACAGACTTAGACAGCATATTAAAGAGCAGAGACATTACTTTGCCGACAAAGGTCCATCTAGTTAAAGCTATGATTTTTCCAGGGGTCATGTATGGATGGGAGAGTTGGACTGTAAAGAAAGCTGAGTGCTGAAGAATCGATGCTTTTGAACTGTGGTGTTGGAGAAGACTCTTGAGAGTCCCTTGGACTGTAAGGAGATCCAGCCAGTCAATCCTAAAGGAGATCAGTCCTGAATAATCATTGGAAGGACTAAAGCTCCAATACTTTGGTCACCTGATGCAGAGAACTGACTCATTGGAAAAGACTTTCCTGATGCTCGGAAAGATTGAAGGTGGGAGGAGAAGGGGACAACAGAGGATGAGATGGTTGGATGACATCATTGACTTGATGGACATGAGTTTGAGCAAGCTCCAGGAGTTGGTGATGGACAGGGAACCCAGGCGTGCTGCAGTCCGTAGGGTTGCAAAGAGTTGGACATGACTGAGGGACTAATCTATACTGATATCTTTAATACTAACCACAGATAATAAGGGGCTTCCCCGGTGGCTAAGATGGTAAAGAATCTGCCTGCAGTGCAGGAGACCCAAGTTTTATCCCTGGATTGTGAAAATCCCCTGGAGAAGGGAATGGCAACCCAGTCCTATATTCTTGCCTGGAGAATTCCATGGACAGAAGTTACAGTCCATGGGTTGCAAAGAGTTGGAGACGACTGATCTGCTAACACTTTGTCCCAGATAGTATGTGAGAACTATCTAGTTATCATTTCCCATAAGATCTTGTTTCAGAGCTAGTTTCTTGAGAGACTTAGTGCACATTGTGGTCCTGGTTGCTCCCAACACTACTACCATATTCCCAGCGTCTTATTAGCACATTGAAGCTTCAATTTGTCTTTGTTGTAATAAAACAGAACAGCCTGTTTGTCCTTCTCTGCCGATTTCTTGATGTGTAATCATTCCTTAAAAAAAAAAAGAAACCTGTAAATCAATACCTGTTATAACAATGGAATATGTTTTAGGGAATCTTGACACAGTACAATAGTCATTTTATATCTTTGATTATGAAATTATTTGACTGGTGTTGTATAGGTTGAATTCTACAGATGAATATGTATATATAAATATCTAGTGTGTTTTAAACAAATGTATTTGTACAGAAGCCTACTTATTTTTTTGATATTCTGATTCATTATTACAGAAGTAGTCATTGTTCAAATAAGTTGTTTTTCCTTATTAAAAAAAAAATTCTGAAATAATTTTAGGATGACAATCTAATGGATGTCCTACAGCTGCTTGTTGCATTAATGTCAGAACATCCTAACTCTATGATACCTGCTTTTGACCAAAGGAACGGGTTACGGTAAGAGTTTAACATTTCAAGAATTTTAATATATTTAATATAAGAGATTAGTTTTTAAATGATAGGTTCTTAGAAATGAAAATTGTTACTGGATCCTATAAAACAGTATATAAGATCCTTTTATTTCATGTCTTACGGTTTTTGAAAAAGTCTTCAATGATAGAGGCTGTTACTGTTTAATATCATCCCAGTGTTTATATAGTTAATGCTATTATACAGCTATTGTAAGGTCAAATTCTCTAACAGACCTGTCTTTAGGTCCTAGAATAGTAATATACAATTGTGATCTAAGAGAAGATCTCTGTATCTTTCCTTTAAAATATAACCTCTTCCAACCTCAGTCCCAAGTCATCATTGTATTAGTCTGCTTAGCATGCTGTAACAAAATACCCTAGACCAGGTAGTTTAAACACCAACAATTTGTTTTCTCACACTTTTGGAGACTGTAAGTCCAAGATAAAGGTGCCTGAAGGGAGGATTGGTGTCTGGTGAGGGCTTTCCCTTTGGGCTGTAGGCAGCCTCCTTCCCACTGTGTTGACATGACCTTTCTGTACAGGGCAGAAAGAGAGTGAGTGAGAAAGCAGAAAGCTCTTTGTTTGTTTGTTTGATTGTTTTTTAAATAAGGACGCTAATCCACTTGAATCAGGACCTACCTTTATGACCTCATTTAATTTTTGTTTTTTATTTAAAATTTTAATTGGAGTATAGTTTATATACAGTGTTGTTCCAAGTGTACAGCAAAGTGATTCAGTTGTAACTATACATATATCTAGTCTTTTTTAGATTTTTTTCCTATATAGGTCATTACAGAGTATTGAGTAGAGTTCTCTGTGCTATACAGCAGGTCCTTATTTGTTATCTGTTTTCTCCCAAATTCCCTCCTGCCCCACCTCCTAATCATAGTTATTTTAAATTCCCTGTCTTATACTTAAAACTTCTCTGTCATATCTGTGTCTTGTTCTGATGATAGGTTTACCCCTTCAGACTGTATTTTCTTGCCTCGTTTGCATGTCTTGACCTCCTTTAACTTAACTGATTTCTTCTCTAAATACAACCACAGTTGAGCTTAGGGATTTAGTATATGATTTGGGGAGCACATATTCAGTCTGTAACAATGATCAGCAACAAAAGAGAATAGTTCTGTTTTAAGTCTTTCATTTAGTGAGAAGTTTTGGGGGGCACAAAAGTTTAACAGATAATTTGCTGAGTGATCAGCTACAGTAGGTACTTTAATAATCTAGTTATAATAAATTTTCCATACCATGGATCATGGAGAAAGCAAGGGAGTGTGCAGAGAAACATCTACTTCATTGATTACACTAGAGCCTTTGACTGTGTGGCTCACAGCAAACTGAAAAATTCTTAGAGAGATGGGAGAAATGGGAGTACCAAACCACAGGGCCTTAGGAAGCATCACTACAAACAAAGCTAGTGGAGGTGATGGAATTCCAGTTGAGCTATTTCAAATCCTAAAAGATAATACTGTGAAAGTGCTGCACTAAATATGCCAGCAGACTTAAAAACTCAGCAGAAGCCACAGGACTGGAAAAAGGTCAGTTTTCATTCCAGTCCCAAAAAAAGGCAATGCCAGAGAATGTTCAAACTACCGCAAATTGCACTCATTTCACACACTAGCAATGGCGAAGGCAATGGCAACCCACTCCAGTGTTTTTGCCTGGAGAATCCCAGGGACAAACAGGGGGAGCCAGCTCCCAAGGGGAGCCTGGTCGGCTGCTGTATATGGGGTCACACAGAGTCGGACACAACTGAAGCAACTTAGCAGCAGCAGCAGCAGCAGCAGCAGCACACGCTAGAAAGTAATGCTCAAAATTCTCCAAGCCAGGCTTCAGCAGTACATGAATTGAGAACTTCCAGATGTTCAAGCTGGATTTAGAAAAGGCAGAGGAACCAGAGATCAAATTGCCAGCATCTGTTTGACCATCAAAAAAGCAAGAGAGTTCCAGAAAAACATCTACTTCTGCCTTATTGATTACATTAAAGCCTTTGACTGTGTGGATCACAACAAACGGAAAATTCTTCAAGAGATGGAAATACCAGACCACCTGACCTGCCTCCTGAGAAATCTGTATGTAGGTCAAGAAGCAACAGTTAGAACCAGACGTGGAAAAACAGACTGGTTCCAAATTGGGAAAGGAGTACATCAGGGCTGTATATTGTCACCCTGCTTAATTAACTTATATGCAGAGTACCTCATGCAAAATGCCAGGCTGGATGAAGCACAAGCTGAAATCAAGATTGCTAGGAGAAATATCAATAACCTCAGATACGCAGATGATACCACCCTTAAAGGCAGTAAGTGAAGAAGAACTAAAGAGCCTCTTGATGAAAGTGAAAGAGGAGAGTGAAAAAGTTGGCTTAATACTCAGCATTCAAAAAAAGAAGATCATGGCATCCGGTTACATCATTTCATAGCAAATACATGGGGAAACAATGGAAACAGTGAGAGACTATTTTTTGGGGCTCCAAAATCACTGCAGATGGTGACTGCAGCCATGAAATTAAAAGACCCTTGCTTCTTGGAAGGCTAGCTGTGACCAACCTAGACAACATATTAAAAAGCAGAGATGTTATTTTGCCAACAAAGGTCCGTCTAGTCAAAGGTATTGTTTTTCCACTAGTCATGTATGGATGTGAGAGTTGGACCATAAAGAAGGCTGAGAGCTGAAGAATTGATGCTTTTGAACTGTGGTGTTGGAGAAGACTCTTGAGAGTCCCTTAGACTGCAAGGAGGTCAAGACAGTCAATCCTAAGGGAATTTCAGTCTTGAATAGTCATTGGAAGGACTGATGCTGAAGCTGAAACTCCAATACTTTGACTACCCAATGCGAAGAACTGACTCATTGGAAAAGACCCTGATGCTGGGAAAGACTGAAGGCAGGAGGAGAAGGGGACAACAGAGGGTGAGATGATTGGATGTCATCATCGATTCAATGGACATGAATTTGAGCAAGCTCTTGGAGTTGGTGATGGATAGGGAAGCCTGATGTGCTGCAATCCATGGGGTCATAGAGTCACACATGACTGAGCAACTGAACTGAATTGGACTGTGGCCCACCAGCCTCCTCTGTCCAAGGGTATTTTCCAGGCAAGAATACTGGAGTGGTTTTCCATTTGCTTTTCCAGGCCTCTAGTCTGTAGGACCCGTTTTCTTCATTCCTGTAACCTGGAGGATCATTTTTCTCACAATATTAGCTATCTGGACTTCTGAAAGAAAGTAACTCTGAGATCTAGACCATGGGTCAGATTTATAAGAGAAAAGTAAAAATTCAGACTCTTACCTATAAAATGTGTAATGCCTAAGTATTAACTTCGCCACACCAATGCACCTGCTTTTTTGTAGTCTTCGGAGTACTTGCAAAATTACTTTTTCTATTTTGTCTGTAGCTAATAGTTCGGATACATAAGACAGAGAAACTCTTCTTGTCCTTACTCCATCTTGGTTGGTTGAATGTATATGTTCATCATTACACTGGCATTCAGAATATTTCACTGCTGTAAAAATCTTCTGTGCTTTGCCTGTTCATCCTCCTCTCAGCAGCCCCCCCGCCAAACCCACAACCACTAATCTTTTTATTGTCTCCCTTGTTCTGCCTTTTCTAGAATGCCATATAGTTAGTATCATTTAGTATGTATTGTTTTCAATCTGAGGCTTTCAATCAAAAGGCTTTTCATAGCTCGACAGCTCATTTCTTGTAGGCCTGAATAATATTTCATTGGTTGGATGTCTACAGTTTATCTATGTATTGATCAATGACATCTTGGTTGCTCCCAAGTTTTTGCAGTTACATGTAAAGCTGGTATAAATATGCATATGTCAAGTTTTCCCTGGAAATATGTTTTCAGCTCCTTTGGATAAGTACCAAAGAGTGCAGTTGCTGGATTGTATGGTAAAAGTGTATTTAATTTTGTAAGAAACTGCCGAACTGTCTTCCAGAGTGGCTGTGCTTTCAATTTCTTCTGAGGGTGATAATTTGTGTTGCTTCCCACCCTCACCAGTGTTTGGTGGTGTTCGACCATTCTAATAGGTGTTGTATTTTTGTGTTCATTTGCATTTCCCTATGATGTGGGGCATCTTTTTATATTCTTATTTGCCATCCGTGTATGTCCCTTGATGAAGTACTTATTACGTCCTTTGGCTTGTTTATTGTTGGTATATAGGAGAACAGTTGACTTTGGATATCAGTTTTGTATTTTTCAACCTTGCTGTAATCGCTTCCTATTTCCATGGTTGGTTTCGTCAGTCAGTCCTAGGTGTTCTTCGTAGGTGATGGTGTCATCTGCAAACACAGGTAATGTTATGTGTTTCTTTGCAGTCTGTATACTGTATTTACTTTTCTTGCTTTACCACTTTAGGAAGAAAATTCGGTATGATCTTGTAAAGGAATGGTGAGAGGGGACAGTCATGCCTTTCGCTTGATCTAAGTAGTAAAGTTCTGAATTTTTTCCCCACTGAGTGTGATGTGTTAGCTGTCGATTTTTTGTAGATAGTCTTTATCAAGGTGAGAAAGTTAACCCTCTGTCCTTAGTTTATTTAGAGTTTTTAACATGAATGGCTGTTGGGTTTGTAAAATTTTTTTTTTATCTACTGATGTAATTGATAACTTTTCTTATGTGTTTATGTGATGATTACCTTAGTTGATTTTCAGATGTGAAACTATCCTTGTATACCCAGAATAAATCTCCCTTGGTCATCATATATACTTCTTGTACTTTTTTGGATCTGATTTGCTGATACTTTGTTGAGGATTTCTCATCTCTATTATGTGAGATATCGGTCTAACGTAAGATGTTGGTCGTTTTCTTATAGTGTTTTCTTCTGGGTTTGGTATAGGGTAATGGTGGCTCACAGAATCAGAGTGAGTTAGGAGTATTCCTTCCGCTTCTGTGCTCTGATGGAGCTGGTAGAGAACTGGTATAATTTCTTCCCCAAATGTGGATTTTACCAGTGAATTCCTCTCGGTTTGGCACTTTCTATTTTGGTGGTTATTCAGTATCTTTAGTAGATATAAACCTATTCATATCTTTTATTTTTTCTTGTGTATGTTTTGGCAGATTGTGTCTTTCAAGGCATTGGCTCACTGCATGTAGGTTATAGAATTTGTGGGCATAGAGTTCATAATATTCTTTTATATGGGCATGGCATCTGTAGTTATATCCCTCTTTTTATATGTGACATTAGTAAATTATGTCTTTTCTCTTTTTTCTTAGCCTCCAAGGAAGCTTATTGATTTTATTGATCTTTTTGAAGAATCAACTTATTTTTATTGATTTTCTACATTTTTTTTTTACTGATTCCTACTCCAGTGCTTATTGTTTTTCTTCTGCTTACTTTCAATTGAGTTTTCTCATCCAGATGCCCTAGAGTAAAAGCTTAGGTTATTGATTTTAGATCTTTCTTCTTATCTGTTAGAATATGGTGTATTCAGTGCTGTAAATTTTCCTGTAAGTGCTGCTTTTGCAGCATCCCACAAATTTTTATACGTTGTGCTTTCATTTTCATTTAGTTGAAAATGCTTTTAATTTTTTTGAGATTTCTTCCTTTTATTAGAAGGAAGTATGTTGTTTAATCTCCAAGTATTTTGGTGTTTTGCAGTTATCTATTATTGATTTGTGGAGAAGGCAATGGCACCCCACTCCAATACTCTTTCCTGGAAAATCCCATGGAGGAACCTGGTGGGCTGCAGTCCATGGGGTCGCTAAGAGTCGGACACAACTGAGCGACTTCACTTTCACTTTTCACTTCCATGCATTGGAGAAGGCAATGGCACCCCACTCCAGTACTCTTGCCTGGAGAATCCCAGGGACGGGGGAGCCTGGTGGGCTGCCGTCTCTGGGGTCACACAGAGTCGGACACGACTGAAGTGACTTAGCAGCAGCAGCAGCATTATTGATTTCTAGTTTAATTTCATGTGGTTTTGGAGCAGGTGTTATGTCATCTTCAGTCTTTATATTTGTTGCTTATGTGTTTTTTATGGTCCTGGGTGTGGTCTACTTGGTGAATGTTCTGTGTGAGGCAAGAAAACTGTGTTTTTCTACTGTTGTACAAGGCGCTAGCACGTGTGTGTGCTCAGTCGTGTCCAGCTCCTGGCAACCTCATGGACTGGAGTCCTCCAGGCCCCTCCATGAACGTTTCCAGGCAAGAACATTGTAGTGGGCTGCCGTTTCCTACTCCAGGTCATCTGTCACAGAAATCTAACCCACGCCTCTCGCATCTCCTGAACTGGCAGTCAGGTTCTTAACCACCGTGTCACCTGGGTATCCTGGGAAGTAGTACATAGATGTCAGTGACATCCAGTTGTTTGATGGTATTTTTGAGATTAACTGTGTCCTTACTGATTTTCTGCCTGCTGGATCTGTCTTTTTCTGAGAAAGGGATTTTGAAATCTCCCACTATGATAGTGGATTAATTGTTCCTCCTTGCACTTCTGTAAGTTTTTGCCTTACATAGTTTTAGGCTCTGTAGCTAGGTACATGCATGTTAAGGACTTTTAGGTCATATTGAAGAATTGACCTGTTTATCATGATATAATGTCCTTCTTTATCCCTGATAACTTTCCATACTTTGAAATCTGTCCGAAATTAATGTAGTTACTCTTATTTTTGATAAGTTACTAAGATGGTGTATTTTTGTCCATTCAGTTACTTTTTATCTGTATATATTTTTATATTTAAAGTGGGTTTCTTGAAGAGAACATATAGTTGATAAGCAAATTTTTAAATGTTAGAAATGTATATTCACTGATATCTTACTTGAAGATACATTTATAATTGTGTGACTAAGGTTTATAATTGTGTGGCTATATGAAAAAATATGCATATATAAGATATTTACTTTTGAAAGATACTCATAGTAATTTGTTTTAAATTTTAATTTATTCAGTGTTATCTATAAACTTCTGGCATCAACAAGTGAAGGAATCAGAGTACAGGCTCTCAAGGCAATGGGCTATTTTTTAAAACACCTGGCCCCAAAGTGAGTATGCATTGTAATCTAAAATGGACTGTTGCATATTACATATCAATTTTATAAATCTTTGGGATAGTATTTATGTTGTGGTTCCTCTAGTCTTTTTATTTTTACTCATAAAATTCTATATAAGTTTAGTCCTCTTTCTACATATTAAAAATAAAGTAGGGAACAGGAGTATATTGTTTCTGTTTTTAGCTTAATTTTTCTTCATTTTGTTCACTATGAGAATACATTTGTACAAGTTGAATTCTAAGTAAATCTGGGTAAGGGCTTCTTTTCGGGTGGCTTGATCATCATTTGCTGTATCTGTTGTGTATAGCTAACAGAATTAACGTGGGTGTTGGCCACATACCGTATTCCATTATGTATCTAGAACTAAACTGAAACCTCCATGCTTCTTTTCTTAACTGAAGGCGGATGTTCTTGTCCTACCTGTTGTTCCTTATACCAGAATTGGTTTATTATAAAAATTAACAGTTTTGGTGGTAGAAAAGTATTGGTAAATTTGTAGTCTGTGTTGCATCCAGCTAACTGACTGTAAATAAGGTTACATTGGAACACAGCCACAATCATTTATTTGCTTATTGTCTATGACTGTTTATACAACAGCAGTGTTGTTATTGCTTCAGAGAGCATGATACACAAAACTGGAAATATATACTATCCAGCCATTTGGAGAAAACATTTGACAAGCCCAGGGGTAGAATTAAGTTTGTAATCCTCAGTCCCTTAGTTTCTGCTTGAAAGTTTAATTTTACTGTGTTCACCTTCACAGTGTTTGTTTAAAAATTCTCTTGCATGCCTTCTACTTTTCCTTCCACATTGTTTTTCTACTTTACTTATTTGGCTTTAGATTATTATTCATGGTAGCTGCTAGTTAGTAAAAAATTGCTGTGAAGATTTGGCTTTATATGATTATTCATAGTTCAGTTCAGTTGCTCAGTCGTGTCTGACTCTTTGCAACCCCATGGACTGCAGCATGCCAGGCCTCCGAGTCCATCGCCAACTCCCGGAGTTTACTCAAACTCATGTCCATTGAGTCAAGATATTATCTAACTGTCTCATCCTCTGTCGTCCCCTTCTCCTCCTGCCTTCAATCTTGCCCAGCATCAGGGTCTTTTCTAATGACTCAGTTCTTCGCATCAGGTGGCCAAAGTATTGGAGTTTCAGCTTCAGCATCAGTCCTTCCAATGAATATTCAGGACTGATCTCCTTTAGAATGGACTGGTTGGATCTCCTTGCAGCCCAAGGGACTCTCAAGAGTCTTCTCCAACACCACCGTTCTAAAGCATCAATTCTTCAGTGCTCAGCTTTCTTTATAGTCAAATCCCTGATCTATACATGACTACTACAAAAATCATAGCTTTGACTAGACGGACCTTTGTTGGCAAAGTAATGTTACAGTGTTCAAAAAACGAAGATCATGGCATCCAGTCCCATCACTTCATGGCAAATAGATGGGGATACAGTGGAAACAGTGAGAGACTATTTTCTTTGGCTCCAAAATCACTGCAGATGGTGACTGCAGCCATGAAATTAAAAGACACTTGCTCCTTGGAAGAAAAGCTGTGACCAACCTAGACAGCATATTAAAAAGCCGACAAAGGTCTGACTAGTCAGAGCTGTGTTTTTTCCAGTAGTCATGTATGGATATGAGAGTTGGACCATAAAGAAAAATGAGTGCCGAAGAGCTGATGCTTTTGAACTGTGGTGTTGGAGAAGACTCTTGAGAGTCCTTTGGACTGCAAGGAGATCCAACCAGTCCATTCTAAAGGAGATCAGTCCTGGGTGTTCTTTGGAAGGACTGATGCTGAAGCTGAAACTCCAATACTTTGGCCACCTGATGCGAAGAACTGACTCATTGGAAAAGACCCTGATGTTGGGAAAGATTGAAGGCAGGAGGAGAAGGGGCCAACAGAGGATGAGATGGTTGGATGGCATCACTGACTAAATGGACATGAGTTTGAACAAGCTCTGGGAGTTGGTGACGGACAGGGAAGCCTGGCATGCTGCAATCCATGGGGTTGCAAAGAGTCAGACATGAATGAGGGGCTGAATCGAACTATGAAGATTTTGATGGTGATTTTTGCTGTGCTGTGGCATAACCAGTCCTATTTTTCTTAAAGTTTAATTGTTCCCATATTGTAGTTTGTATTTCTGTACTTAAAGATTTTGTGGCCTTGTAAGTTCTAGGTTGAAGGAAATTGGGGGCATTATTGAGTTGGAATTTGTTACTATTGTGAAAAACATTTTTGTGTCTCCTTCATCAGCTAAATAGTGAATAGTAAAACTTTGTGTTTGATTTTTTTTTTTCTGTGTAATTGCAGAAGAAAAGCTGAAGTCATGCTTGGACATGGGTTGTTTTCATTGCTAGCTGAAAGACTCATGCTTCAGACAAATTTAATCACAATGACCACATATAATGTCCTATTTGAGGTAGGAATGCAGGGAGCATTTAATCTTAACTAATTTTTAGCTAAAAATACCTATATAATTGAGTTGACTAATGTGTAGATGAAATAAAAGCATTTAGGTTTGATGTATGATTTTGAAACTAGTTATTTAAATAAACTGCTATTTCTTAATAAATCTGTTAGTCTGAGTTATTAAATAGTGCAGACATCTCTGTTTAAGTATTTTCTGCATGTATTGACTATTTCATGTTTCATTTCATAATTAATTTAAAATATGGTTATAATGTTGATTAGTGTTGTACTTAAAGGTCATTAATAGTGATAGTGATATAGTGATTATGCTAATCCAATCTGGTGTTTCATTTCTGTAGATTCTCATAGAACAGATTTGCACTCAAGTGATACATAAACAACATCCAGATCCTGATTCTTCAGTAAAGATACAGAATCCTCGTATGTATTTAATATACTTTGTTTTTGATATTTGTTTCTTGTTTTTCAAGCTTTATTGTTATATAGTTGACATACAACGTTGTGTAATTTCAAGATGTACAGTGTAATGAGTTGATGCGTGTTGTGAAATGATTACCACAGTAATGTTAGTAAGCACATCCATGGCTTTACACCGTCTTACTTTTTTGTCTTATTCGTAGTGAATACCCTTAGCAACTTTCAGGTGCATAGTGCAGTATTGTCATCTGTTGTCTCCACGGAACTTACTCACCTTATAACTGGAAGCTTCCGATTTTTGAGCACCTTCACCCATTTCTCCCATTCCCTTCCTTTTAACTTATTTTTTATGAGTACATTTTGTTACCAAATGTAAAGGCACTGAAGAACCTAAAGTTGATATTGTTGAAAACACATTGTTTAGATAACATTTCATTATAGAGATTAATATAATAGTAGTTTTGTTTGTGTTTGATGTCGACTATAATTTCAAATTGACCTTAGGTTCCTCTTCTGCCAAGAATTATATGCATGGGCTTCCCTGGTGGCTCAGAGGTTAAAGCGTCTGCCTGCAATGCAGGAGACCTGGGTTCGATCTCTGGGTTGGGAAGATTCCCCTGGAGAAGGAAATGGCAACCCACTGCAGTATTCTTGCCTGGAGATCCCATGGAAGGAGGAACCTGGTGGGTTACAGTCCACGGGGTCGCAAAGAGTTGGACACGACTGAGCCTAAAGTTGATATTGTTGAAAACACATTGTTTAGATAACATTTCATTATAGAGATTAATATAATAGTAGTTTTGTTTGTGTTTGATGTCGACTATAATTTCAAATTGACCTTAGGTCATGGGAAATGTTTATATAGAGATTTTCAAGAGTTATATGCATAAGATCTGTGTTCAGATTTTTGGTAAAGTTTTGACTGTACTCTTTAGGTGATGTCAGGCTAAGTTACATGGACCATGAATGTGGCTTTCATTTTAAATTCCTGTCAAGTTAAGAATACGAAGTGTGGAATTGAAAAATATCTGTCTTCTTAATTGTTTAAGAACTTAGTCTTGGTTAATAATCTTTTCTTTTGATATTTAGAGTTCTTAAGGACTTCTAAAATGTGTACATTTCTCATCTTTTTAAGATTAGTGATATTAAAATAACTGGTTTGTGGCATTTATAAATTAAATTACTTTTTGTGTGATGAGTTGTGTTTATGTTTGTGATACTGTTTCAGTACTGGTTTTAAAAACACATGTGGTGTGTGTGTTTAATTTTTCTTAGCCTCCAAGGAATTGTGATATCATTATTTTACACAGTAAAAAAGGAAAAAATACCTCAATTATATTGTTGTTGTTCACTTGCTCAGTCATGTCCAACTCTTTGCAACCCATGGACTGCACATGCCACCTTCCCTGTCCTTCACTGTCTGCTGGAGCTTGCTCAAACTAACATCCATCCAGTCGGTGATGCTATCCAACCGTCTCATCCTCTGTCGTCCCCTTCTCCTCCTGCCTTCAGTCTTCCCCAGCATCACTATCTTTTCTGATGAGCCGACCCTTCACATCAGGTGGCCAAAGTGTTGGAGTTTCAGCTTCAGCATCAGTCCTGCCAGTGAATTTTCAGGCTTGATTTCTTTTAGGTTGTACTAATCTGATCTGCTTGCTGTCCAGGGGATTCTCAAGAGTCTTTTCCAACACCTAAGTTTGAGAGCATCAGATCATCAGCACTCAGCCTTCTTTATGGTCTATCTCTCATGTCTGTACATGACTACTGGAAAACCATAGCTTTGACTATACAGACGTTTGTTGGCAAAGTGGTATCTTTGCTTTTTTAATATGCTGTCTAGGTTGGTCATAGCTTTTCGTCCAAGGAGCAAGCGTCTTTTAATTTCATGGCTGCAGTCACCATCCACGGTGATTTTGGAGCCCAAGAAAATAAAGTCTGTCATTGTTTCTATTTTTTCCTTATCTGTTTGCTTTGAAGTGATGGAATTGGATGCCATAATCTTTGTTTTTGAATGTTGAGTTTTAAGCCAGCTTTTTCACTCTCCTCTTTCACTTTCATCAAGAGACTCGTTAGTTCCTCTTCTGCCATAGTGGTGGTATCATCTGTGTATCTAAGATTATTGATATTTCTCTTGGCAGTCTTGATTCCAGCTTGTGCTTCATCCAGCCTTGATAATATATATAATATAAAATATATTTTATGTAGTTATGGGAAAGATGACTGATTGAAGTAAGAACTTTAAATATATTGTCTGTGTAATATATTAGCAGAAAAGATAATCTGTACACTGTGGTATTTAAAAAATGGTATGTCTGCTTTTCAGTCTTAACAGGTAAGTGATTTTGGGGTACAGTAATTTATCCAAATGGGTAAATAGTAGTATCTCTACAATCCAGATGATAATAGTACCTAGTTATCATTTTGTGAGGATTATATGTATTAATATCTGTATTTTCTAAAAAAGCATCTCACAATAGTATATCATCAAAGTTAGTGGATATTATTGTCATGGTAATCATTGTTCAGGTAGACTTTGTCATTAGAAGAATTCAGAAATTGTTATTAAGTTTATGATAAAATATCTTTTATTTGATATTTTGAACTTTAGAAACACCAAAAATCTTGGTCAATTGCAGGTTTAGAATTCCTCAACTTTTATTTGTGTAAAACTTTGGCATATTATTATTTGATCATTCTACTTAGATTTTTATATACTTTAAGCATTTCTTTTCTTCTTTTTTTTAAGCATTTCTTTTCTTAAAATTTATAGTATAAATTTAGTCAATATTTAAGAGTATTACAGGTGCAGTTTTACTTATTGGGGATGTTTAATTTACTTTTCATATTTTTATGTCTAATTTTACTTTTAGAATTATGGAAGAAAATCTTGATAGCTTCTAAAATTCACAATGATAAAGGAAACAGTATGTGCCTATTATACATATTGTTGAAGAAGCTGAGAATTCTTTTTTTCTGAGGTTTTGATTTTATATATATGTTTTGAGTATTTAAAAAATTAAAATATGTATATTTTAAGGTCAACTTTATTATCTGGCAGAGATTATGGAGAGGTGTCAGCAGTCATTTAGTTCATTTATAATTTAATTTGATTTACTACAAAGTTTTAAAATTTAAGTATTCTGTCTAATGATGAAAATAAAAAATTCCTTTCTTGTTTATATATGATTTCTAGTGAATGTTTTGACAGTCTTGTCCGCAGATAATTTTTTTTATAATACAGAAGAGGATATTTTAGGTAGACATTTATGTCAGGGAAATAAAAGAAATTGAAATATACTGATGATCTTGCATCATGAAGTTTTTGTAAAGTTGTGGTTTTTACTAATTTTTGAATTGTCTTACAGAGATACTAAAAGTAATTGCAACGCTACTTCGAAATTCTGTGCAGTGCCCAGAGAGCATGGAAGTTCGCAGAGCATTTCTTTCTGACATGATTAAACTTTTTAATAACAGTAGAGAAAATAGAAGGTAAGCAGGATCAGTTAGCTTTTATTTGCAGTGTTCAAGTCTAGCTTTGAATAAGCCTATGTTTTCTAGGACAAATTGCTTTAAATACTATGAAATGAACTTTCTGTATGCTTTTTCATTAAAGTAGTACTCTTGCCTGGAAAATCCCATGGACGGAGCAGCCTGGTAGGCTGCAGTCCATGGGGTCGCTAAGAGTCGGACACGACTGAGCAAATTCACTCTCACTTTTCACTTCCATGCATTGGAGAAGGAAATGGTAACCCACTCCAGTGTTCTTGCCTAGAGAATCCCAGGGACGGGGGAGCCTGGTGGGCTGCCGTCTATGGGGTCACGCAGAGTCGGACACAACTGAAGCGACTTAGCAGCAGCAGCAGTACAAGTAATATACCATAGAGTTATTTGAACTTTCAATACCTCATTGTTTTTAATTGTCTTGTATACATAATAAAGCTGGTTGTTTTGTTCATTTTGTTTTAAAGTTTTACGTTTTTGGAATTCTTTCAGTTGATTTACTTTTTAAGTAATTCAGTGTCCTCTTAATATTTTCAGGAGTTTGCTACAGTGTTCTGTGTGGCAAGAGTGGATGCTTTCTCTCTGCTATTTTAATCCTAAGAATTCAGATGAACAAAAGATAACAGAAATGGTTTATGCCATATTCCGAATCCTACTTTACCATGCAATCAAATATGAGTGGGGTGGCTGGCGTGTGTGGGTAGACACTTTATCAATCACACATTCAAAGGTAAGTTTTTTTAAATGACAGTATATTTTAACATTTTAAATGTCTGTAATTTTGTTTCTCTAACAAAATTTTATATACTTAAAATGAAGTAAAAAATGCAGATTACACTTTGGAAGTGTAGTGAACAACTGAAACAAGGAATAACTAAGAAGAAAGATAGACTATTTCTAAGTTCAGCAGAATCAGAATAGCTTTTTTTTTTTAATGTTATTGTTACTTGTGCTTAATAAAGTGAAACCTTGTAACAGCATAGGAATTTATATTTTCAAGTAGCCATTTTCAAGATACAGTTTTCCGAATTTTACAGGACTTTAAACCTTTTTGAACACAAGGTGGCGCACAATATTCAAAGATGAGAATTACTTTAGTACTATAAGGTGGTTGAGTAAACAAAAAGCTCTGGCTAATTTTGCTTTTGCTCCTATGTTTATATTCTCTTAAAAAATTTGTTTGAAAATCTACTAGTCTTTTTTAAAATAAAAACCCCTCAATCCAGTGTTACTTATTTATATATAGCTTTTGTTTAAAAATATCAATGAAATGTCCTAGATATATAAAAAGTTAGAAGGAATGATGTACCTACCATGTTTGTGAAAGTGGGTTCTCCATCCCAGTTGCTTTGTCTGCCATTTTCAGCCCCTCTTCTCTCCCACTCACCTGAATTTGGTGCTTTCATTATTTGTATGTTGTATGTGTATTTTTAATTACACACATGCATACCACACTGGATAATTTTGTTTTTCATATGTATACTTAATAGAGATAATGGCATTGTATGAAATGCATGTTTTGATAACTTGCTATTTTTACTTATCACTGTCTGAGATTCATTCATATTGACCAAGGTCGTTGTGTACTTTTTCTCAGTTGTATGTATTCCATGGTATAACTTCATCTGTGTATCATTTTGATGAGAATTTTTGATATATTTTGTATACATGAGAAAGTTTCTTTCAAGAATTGGAATTGCTAATTTGTAAGATGCAGATGTGAAACATTACAAGATATACAATTCTTTTTCCAAACTAGTGTATCAGTTTATATTCTTGCCAGTGGTGTATAAATACTCATGTCTTCATATCACCTTATCACTTGTTATGGCTGGAGTTTAAAAAATTCCAAATATGATGAATTTTAAATGCTGTGTTTCCCTAATTTTAATTTGCACTCTTTATGTTTTGTGGGCATTCTTCATATATTCTTGGTCTTAATCCTTTGCTACCTATATTATTTATGAATGTCTTCTGTCAATTTGTTGCTTATGTTGTTATGTTTGGAGTTTTATGTTTGTGTCTTCTGAGGAAATGTTACATTTCAAATAATATTCAGTTCAATATTCAAATGAAAATTCAGTTAAATTTATTAGCTTTTATTATGCTTTATATATCTTATTTAGGAACTGTATATATATCCAAAAGTAATATAATTAGCAAATGGTAATATTATAAATTGACTAGAAGGATAAAGAACAGAAGTGATACATTTAGTATATCTTTATTTTTTATTATTTATTTTTTATTTTTTTTGTGTGTAGTAAGTTTAATAAGTATTTATTCATATTTGGCTGCATCAGGTCTTAGTTGCTGCATGCAGGATCTTCATTCCGTCATGTAGGATCTTCCCGTGTGGTGCATGGACTCTCTAGTTGCAGTGCGTGGGCTTAGTTGCTCTGTGGCTGGTGGGATCTTAGTTCCCTAATCAGGGATTGAACCTGCATCCCCTGTACTGCAAGGCGGATTCTTTACCATTGGACCACCAGGGAAGTCCCTGGTATATCTTTAAATGTTTTATTTTATTGACTATCATAGTTAATGCTCTGGAATATTTTGCCCATCTGTTGGAATATGGGCTTCTCTCATAGCTCAGTTGGTAAAGAATCTGCCTGCAATGCTGGAGACCCGGGTTCAATCCCTGGGTTGGGAAGATCCCCTGGAGAAGGAAATGGCAACCCACTCCAGCATTTTTGCCTGGAGAATCCCATGGACAGAGGAACCTGGCAGGCTACAGTCCATGGGGTCTCAAAGAGTTGGGCACAACTTTGCATCCAAACCACATTGGAATATGTTGTCATTTCTTAAATATATGTTCTTGAGTGGATAACTTCAGCTATTTGAAGTTATTATTAATTATTATTAATTAAATAAATTAAATAAACAGAATTATTATTAATTATTTTTCCTTCCTCTTCAATGAGAGAAAGATGTGTTGCTATAGTAAGGATTTACAAAAGTGTCTTAGATTACGCTACGATCTTGTGAATAATCCAGTGGTAAATGAGGCAAAGATGTGATTTTCTAAAATGGCTTTGTTTTAGTCTCTGCATTTCTAAGCTAATCAGTTTAGTGAAAAGCAGTCTTCAAAGAATTGTGGCCTAAGGGCCAAATCTGGCCTGACCTGTTTCTGTCAATAAATTTTTATTGAAACACAGCCACTTGCATTAATTTATGTATTTTGTATTGAGTATTTGTGGCAGAGACTTTTTTTGCCCCCATGCCTAAAATATTTATTATTTGGCACTTTACAGAAACACTTTGCCACCTCTTCTCTGAGTTATTTTAGTTTGTGCTGGTACCCAGCTATTCTGATGTCTGTTGTAGTGAGCTGTTGCAGTCTGGTCTGATTTGCTCCTAGTAGTATTTTTCCCTTTACTACTTCATGAGAAAAATAGGGTTAAGTTTAGATCTCACATAATTTGGATTGGATTTCAAATATATCTGGGAAAATTCTCATTTAGGAAAGTGCGCTGTGAATTAGATTTTAATAATTTTATGCCTGTTCCCTGTTAATTCAGCACTTTCGTATATACTTTAGTTTGTCATGTCCTTAGAAAAAATGGCTAAAGGAATATAATCTTTAGAGCAGTAATTCTTGAAGTACTATCTGAAGACCTTGGGAGCCCAGGAGACCATTTCAGGGAGTGGAGGGGTCCACCTTTTCTAGCTACATATCTAGTGAGAAGATGGATTTTTCTTCATGTACTGCAATCTAAACAATATAATGCAACCGACTGAATACAAAAGCAGATATTAGAGTGTAGGTATCTTCTATTATGCCAGAATTGAAAGAGGTTTGCAAAAATAATAGCAAATGAAATTTGTGAAATAATAGCACTCTTCTCATTTTTATTATTGCTTTGAAAAATGCCATTTATATTAATAGATCCTGGGTTTATTGCTATTTTCAAAAGAAATCAATATTTGTAAAATTTCTTAGCTTTAATTTCTAATGTGGTGATTAGTAATAGGGTCTTCCCTCATGGCTCAGCTGGTAAAGCATCTGCCTGCAATGCGGGAGATCTGGGTATGATCCCTGGTTTGGAAAGTTCCCCTGGAGAATGGAAAGGCTACCCACTCCAGCTTTGTGGCCTGGAGAATTCCTGGAGAATTTAGTCCAAGGGGGTCACAAAGAGTTGGACACAACTGAAGACATGCCCCATATAAATAAACAATTTGGATCCTGAGACCAAAATGCTTGAGAAGTGCCAAATCATTGACTGTTTAGTCTCTCAATTATTTTCTATCCACAAAACAAAAGGGGTGGAATAGAAGGTATCTCCGACACCTTAGCTTTGGAGTGTTTATAGTTAAATATTTATATCCAGTCACCAGTCTGTTTGTGTGAGTAATGAAGATAACATGGACTTGGCAGATAGGCTGGTCCTGGATTTGAATTCTGATTTATAGTAATTTATAGTTTGTAAACTCAGGAAAGTTTCTAAACTTTTCTTAACCACCAGTGTTAATCTAGAAATGGTAAAAGTGGTAATTAATGTGTTTATCTGACTTCCGGAGTTAATGAGTGAAATCACAGCAAATGAAATTAAGTAACTGTCTTCCTTTGTTATAGCTCTGTCATTCCTCCTGTTAATCCTTGTGTTCTGACTCATAATGCTGTCTTATTAGTTAGGCCCTTATCACTTCATATTTGATATAAATACACATTTAAAAAAATTTTCTTTTCAAATGAGTTAATTACATCCAAAATAATTTGTGTGGCATATATGCCGTGAAGTGTTGTAAAGGAAGACTCGTGATTACCTGACTTAAAAACATGTTGTATGGGTCAGCCTTTCCAGCCCCCACCCATCCTCATTTCCGTCTTGAAAAGTTAAAAAAAATACGTATTCCAAAGTAATATAACCTCTTATATTGCCTATTTTTATATTTTATGAAAGTGACATTGTACTGTGTGAACTCTTCTGTTACTTATTTTTCTCATCAACCCTTTTGTTTCTAAGAATCTTTTTTATTCTTAATAAATACATAAATTTTAAAAAAGAATTAATCAGAGTCATTAGTGTGGGAGAGAGTTGATTGAAGCCAGGGATGGGCAGTCCTTGGGCCAAATCTTGCTCATTGGGTGCTTTTGTAAATAAAGTTTGATTGGAACATACAGAAAAATCTTTTTTATTCTTATATATAGCTTTCTTTCATTCATTTTCACTGCTGTGACTAAGTCAGGTGCTCAAAGGCAAAGGCTTTAATAGAGGTGCCATTTTCAAGCTTCATGTAACTGTTGTTCACAGTAAGAAATCTATTGGGATGAGTTATGTGTGTTTACATACGTGTGTGCACATGTCCACCTATCCCCCCACGCCTGAAACAGAGCTTGATGCTGTGAGATAGTGTTCACTCTTACTAAATGTCAGTATGGAGTGATAAACTCTTATATTTAAAGTTTTTGATGATGGGAATTCCTTAGTTGTCCTGGAGTTAGGACTCTGTGCTTTCATTGCTGGTCGTGAAATCCCTGTTCAATCCTTGGTCTGAGAACTAAGCTCCTGAAAGCCTTGCAGTGGAACCCCCCATGCTGGGCAAACATGCTGATGATGCCTCAATAAATTGATTCCATGATCCACCAAAAGCTCTGCTCTAGGACATATTAGTAGGAATAGAGTTGCTCTATCTTCTAACTTTTGATGCTGTCATAAGTAATGTTCTATCTTCTAACTTTTGATGCTGTTAGATTTCTTATTTTTGTAGGGTTTTGTCTTTTCCCTGCTTTGAAATTTTTCTCTTTCTTAATGAGTTGTAGTAATTTATACGTGTCTGGGTTGCTTCTCCTATGGATAGTTCTAATGGTCAGTGGCCTGAGGTGTTTGTTATTTTCCTCTAGGTTTATTGTTCTCAAAATAAATTGTTTAAAAATAATGTTATTCCCCTCCATCAGCACTGTCCTAATCTTCCTAGAAAAGCAAATGATTTCTACCTAATTTTTCACTATTTCCCATGAAAAAAGCATTTCCTACCTCATCTTACTGTGTTCACTTGAGAAAAATATCTACTCTTGACTGTACTGGTTCTACTCACTTTTAAATATATCCAGCTTTCTTAGGTCTCCATTTTTATTTACTTGTGGCGTGAACTTTGTGCTTCTTTGTACTTAACCAAATCCTTTAAGGATGTAAAGCTAGCTAAAAAAATTAGAGATACCAAGGAAATATTTCATGCAAAGATGGGCACAATAAAGAACAGAAATGGTATGGATCTAACAGGAGAAGAAGACATTAAGAAGAACTGATAAGAATACACAGAAGAACTGTACAAAAAAGATCTTTATGAGCCAGATAATCACGATGGTGTGATCACTCACCTAGAGCCAGACATCCTGGAATGCGAAGTCAAGCGGGCCTCAGAAAGCATCACTATGAACAAAGCTAGTTGAGGTGATGGAATTCCACCTGAGATATTTAAAATCCTAAAAGATGATGCTGTGAAAGTGCTGCTCTCAGTATGTCAGCAAATTTGGAAATCTCCCTAGTGGCCACAGGACTGGAAAAGGTCAGTTTTTATTTCAATCCCAAACAAAGGCAATGCCAAGGTATGCACAGTGGCACTCATCTCACATGCTAGCAAAGTAATGTTCAAAATTCTCCAAGCTAGACTTCAGCAGTACATGAATTGATAACTTCCAGATGTTCAAGCTGGATTTAGAAAAGGCAGAGGAACCAGAGATCAAATTGCCAACATCCACTGGATCATCGAAAAAGCAAGAGAGTTTCAGAAAAACATCTGCTTCATTGACTACGCTAAAGCCTTTGACTGTGTGGATCACAACAAACTGGAAAATTCTTCAAGAGATGGGAATACCAGACCACCTTACCTGCCTCCTGAGAAACCTGTATGCAGGGCAAGAAACAACAGTTAGAACCAGACTTGGAACAACAGACTGGTTCCAAATTGGGAAAGGAGTACATCAAAACTGTATATTGTCACCCTGCTTGTTTAATATGCAGAGTACATTGTGCAAAATACCGGACTGGGTGAAGCACAAGCTGGACTCAAGATTGCAGGGAAAAGTATCAATAACCTCAGATATGCAGATGACACCACCCTAAAAACAGAATGCGAAGAGGAACTAAAGAGCCTCTTGGTGAAAGTGAACGAGGAGAGTGAAAAAACTGGCTTAAAACTCAACATTCAAAAATAAAGATCATGGCCATTACTTCAATGCACATTAATGGGATAACAATGGAAACAGTGACAGACTTTATTTTCTTGGGTTCCAAAATCACTGCACATGGTCATTGCAGCCATGAAATTAAAAGATGCTTGCTCCTTGGAAGGAAAGATCTGACAATCTAGACAGCATATTAAAGAGCAGAGACATTACTTTGTCAACAAAGGTCCATCTGCTGCTGCTGCTGCTGCTGCTGCTGCTGCTAAGTTGCTTCAGTCCTGTCCGACTCTGTGTGACCCCATAGACGTCAGCCCACCAGGCTCCTCCGTCCCTGGGATTCTCCAGGCAAGAACACTGGACTGGGTTGCCATTTCCTTTTCCAATGCAGGAAAGTGAAAAGCGAAAGTGAAGTGCTCAGTCGTGTCTGACTCTTCGCGACCCCATGGACTTCTCCATCCTTCTCCAATGGATGTGAGAGTTGGACCATAAAGAAAGCTGAGCACGAAAGCATTGATTCTTTTGAACTGTGGTGTTGAATGCTTTTGAGAGTTCCCTGGACTGCAAAGGGGTCAAACCAGTCAATCCTAATGGAAAGCAGTCCTGTATATTCATTGCAAGGACTGATACTGAAGCTCTAATAGTTTGGCCATCTGATGGGAAGGACAGGCTTTTTTAATAAAAGACCCTGATTTTGGGAAAGATTGAAGGCAGGAGGAGAAGAGGGTGACAGGATGAGATGGTTGGATGGCATCACTGACGTGATGGACATGAGTTTGAGCAAGCTCGTGGAGTTGGTGATGGACAGGGAAGCCTGGGGTGCTGCAGTCCACGGGGTCACAAAGAATCGGACATGACTGAGCAACTGAACTGAAGTGAACTGAAATCACTATTATGATAATTTTTTGTACTCCTCAGCCGTGCTGCTGTGTGTGAATTCACAGCACTTAATTTTCTCTTCGTATCTTAAGTCTCTCTTTCCCTTCGTCCTCCCTGTGCTTCCCATCCCTCTTGTTTTTCTTCTCTTCTCCTCTCACCTCCCCCCCCACACTTCTTCCTTCTCCTCTCCCTTCTCACTCCCTCTTGCCGCCACCTCCCCTCTGTCCCCAGTCTCCGTCTAATCACCCTCACACCCTGCGCTGGCGTGGACTCTAGGCTCCTGGCGCGGTCTGTGTTGCCCCCCATCACGGCTCAGCGTGCTCGCTCCCTCTCTGCGCGTCTTTTCCTTTTAGCCACCATCTCCTGTTTGTCCTGCCCCTCTTTCTCTCTGTCCTTCCCTCCCATGTTCCCCCGCACATTCTGTACCACGTGCCTTCTCCCTCCCCCAGCCTCCTCCTCTCTGTCTCTGCTTGTTTTGCCCCCACTTCTCCTTTGTCTTTCAGTCAGCCCTTCCGTGGGCTCTCTTACTTATCTTCAGTCACTGCGTCTGGCTCTTACTCCAGCTGGCACCTTCTTTTCTTCCCCTTTCTACCTTTATCTTTCTTCTTTTGTTCTTTCCACTCCTCCCCTTTCTTTTTCGTCTTTTTTAAGTTGAGTACCTGCAGGTTTACTATGAAAGATAGGAAAGATGAATCCAGAACAGATTTTATCCTGAAAGAAGTTCCTTTCCAATATGGGAGGTTATACATGCACTGAAAGAGCAAGGCGGGAAGGAGTCAGTGTCACAGAACAGATACTCATATTGAAATGAGCGGGCTTTGAGCCGTTTGTAGTTCAGATGTCAGATGTCGTTGGACCACAGCCTTGTGCTGTGCTGTGCTTAGTCCCTCAGTCATGTCCAGCTCTTTACGACCCCGTGTACTCCTTTGTCCTCTTAATTCTCCAGGCAAAGATACCGGAGTGGGTTGCCATTTCCTTCTCCGGGGATCTCCCCGACCAGGGATCAAACCTCCATCTTCTGCATTGCAGGTAGATGCTTTGCCATCTGGGTGAGCAGGGAATCCTGACTACAACCTTAAAGAGTAATAAATAACATTTGGGTGTGTAGAGATTGGGGTGACGAGAGTCACTTGTGGAGGAATTGGCATAAGCAAAAATACAGAGGTGATTTCCCTGAGGGAAAAGCATGGGAATTGTTTGCTCTGCTGAGATTGTGTAACGTACATGAAGGAGAGCAGTAATGAGTCAGATAGGAAATGTAGACTGGCATTTAATCATGTATGATCCTGTAATAGCCCTCATGTTGTATTGTTGGTTAAAAGTGGCTGTTAATTGAAAGCCCGCATCAGCAGGGATGAAAGGTTTTATACTCTTCCCATCTCCCTAACTGAGCGTAGTGCTGAGAACTTGGCAGCTTATGCTGAATATTTGTTTAGGAAGGAGAAGGAGGAAATGCATCATCACTGTTTGTGTTAGTTGCTCAGTCAAGTCCAACTCTTTGTGACCCCCTGGACTGTAGCCCGCCAGGCTCCCCTGTCCACGGGATTCTCCAGGCACGAGAACTGGAGTGGGTTGCCATTTCCTTCTCCTGGGATCTTCCCAACCCAGGGATTGAACCTAAGTCCTACTGCATTGCAGGCAGATTCTATACCAACTGAGCCACCCAGGAAACTGAGCCATTGATTACATCATCATGTGGCATCATGCCGTCCTGTGTGTACCTTGGCACCTCAGTCTTTGCTTATCAGTGATCCAGGAAATAGCCATAGCCGCTGACTTTAAAGCAGTACCTACAAACACACAGTATGTTTTAGGGATCGTCTCTTTAGAGTAACTTGGGATGTGTATCTTAATATAGTTTCCGGGACCCCACCTCAGAATCTCAGTCTGAATCTTGTGGGATGTTTCTAGAAATCCGTATTTAAAATAAGGCCTTCTTATTTACTTAAAATTTTTAGGGCCCCTCAAACTGTACAAGGAATTAGTTTTACTTACTTTAATATTCTCTCCTTCTCTCTTTTAAACTAAGATGCTAATATAATATACTCTTTAGAAAGTATCATGAAGACAGACAAATTCTATGTAAATTAAATATAGACCCCAGTTAAGACCCCTTAATACATTTTCTTTTATCATAAAGGAAAATATATTTTTTATTTCTGGGAGCATATTTTAAGGCATAGAAAATGTTAAAAGAAATATAAGCTACTTTTCTTATGTAATGTCTGAAATCAGTGTATTTTAGACTCAAATTTATACACAAACCCAAAGCAGACTTTGTTTTCTGTGTATTAAATATGTATATTTAATTAGTTCGTATTTTTCTTTACTTTAATGGCTTTAAACAGATCTTAAAACCTTTGCAAAGAAAATGGTGACCTTGTAGGAAGGTCTTTTTTGCCTACTTTGAGTCAAGAACCAGTCTTGGTTTCAGAATTACAATTATAAAATGGAAAAAATCCTGATTATTTCAGAGCAGTTTTATCTCAGTAAAACTGCACCTGTCCCTTTTTGCTGTGGAAGTGTACTCCAGAAGATAAGTGCTTAAGCTTTACTTTTTGAGGCTGAAAAGAAAAATTTAAAGTTACAAGTTGCTTCTTGTGGTTTTCACCTTTAATGTTTCATAAATGTCTTTCAGTTTTATTTCTTTGTATGATTTTTTTTTCATTTATGAAAAAGCTTTTCTCTTTAGTAAGTCTGATGTAAAGTGATTTATTTGAATGTAGCTATGTTAATGTGTTTGGAATCATAAATCTTGATATCTATTTTTAAAGTAAAATGGAAAGCTTATACTCTAACGCTCTTCAAATCAATATTTAATAAAGTTTAGGACAGACCTGAAGTGATTCAGTAAGTAGATGAACAATTTGTAGCATGCTGATAAAAATTGTGCTGAAATTATTGGAATCAAAAATTTTTCTTTGTAGATATTAGTTGTAAAGGTTTATAAATATTTTTGTGCATATAATACTGAAGTGATACATATTTTTCCTTTTTACAGCCATTTAAAATCTCTATTACACGAATTTATAACTTGGTTCTTCATAAAGAACTGGTGTGTAAAAAACTGATGTTGCAGACTTGTATAGCTTTTGCAGTTACATCAGGATACATGTAGCTGCTATAAAAAGCCAAAGAAACTCAATTGCAATTTTATTGTCCAGTTTGATAGATATCCTGCCACCTCTGTAGCAGGAAAGCTGTTTGTCACTGGGTCCCTCCCTTCTAACAGCTGAACTACGTTTTAGAAGCAGTAATAGGCTCTCCTGGTGTCTTTGGAGTATGTTGGTTACCTTGGTCTCAGGTTTTAAGTGTGTACCAGTAACTTTTGTAATTTTATTATTTTATTGTATTTTCTAGGTTTTCATTATTTATCTTCCTTTTTTTAATGCTTCAAATAGAACATTATCTTGAGTAATTAAATATTGTTTGCACTTGGTATGCCAAAGTGCTTCTACTCTTTAGTTGAAATCTAGATTAAGGTCTTAATATATTCTGAATTGTGATGAAATGGCTTAAATATAAATGTCAGTTGTTTTATAAAAGAAGAATATATAACAGTTTAGGTTGGGTAAAAAGCAGGTGGAAATCACTTTTGTTAAAATTCTCTAAGTGGTTTCTTAAAAGTATTTTTAAAAGTTACAAGATATGAACTGGCATGTATAAATATACATATGTTTGTATGTGTGAGCATATGGTGGCTATATAATAAAATTAAGAATTACAAGGCGTTCCTAGGCTGTTCAGTGGTTAGGGCTTTACGCTTCCACTGCAGGGGACACAGGTTTGATCCCTGGTCGGGAAACGAAGATCTCACGTGCTGCATGGCTTGCCAAAAACACCAAAAAAAAATTGTGTACTCTTTTATGATTTCAAGAGTTAACAAAATTTTCATATTTCATGATTGTCTGCATTTTATATTTAATTGCTAAAGTATTTGTTGGCTTTAAGTTTTTTTGAACAGATAGTATTTAGTTTTTTTTTTTCAATTTTTAATTAATATGTGCTCTTTGTTGGGAATGTGCAACCTAGTACAAAATATAAACACAAAATCCTGAAATTACCTGTTATCCTGTCACCTGCATATGGCTTAAGTGCAAGACTTCTAGTCTTCTATTCTTTACATAAATACACACACACATATATAATTACTCTCTTGTAAAAATATCATATTTATATTTTACAGCATTATTTCAATTAGTGATATACTTCTTACATAAATTTTAGTGCCTACATATTATCAGGTGTATGTATATTGCATCTTATTATGGAGAAGTAAAGTTTAAGAGCAAAAGCTGTAGCTCTGATATAAAGTCTGACTACTATCAGACCACTTGAAATTCTAGGAAGGAGTGATTGAGTAAATGATTTCAAGTTTACTTGTCATATTCTGGCCTTCTCCAGATTTTATTTGGAAAAACTGGTGGAGGTGATTTTTAAAAATCTGTTGAATTGTATTACAGTGTATTGCACCGTGGCTTAATTTTCCCTTGTCTCTGAGCACTGATGAGTCTGCTCCTCTCTCTCTCTCTATATATATATATACACACACACACACATATGTATATATATGTATGTCTTATTTTGTAGGATGAATTTCTAAAATACCAGAAGGAGTTTGCATGTTTTAAAAAGATATTGCTAAGGTGCTATGTAAAAAATTGTGTATCGATTTGTATTCTAACTTTACATGGGAGTGCCTGTCTAGACTGTTCTTAAGAAAAAATAATTGGTCAAGATGAATTTTAAAAATTTAACTTTATTTACTTGTAATTGGAGGATAGTTGCTTTATAATACTGTGTTGGTTTCTGCCATATATTTGCACGAATCAGCCGTTAGTAAATTATTGTGATATTATTTTATGTCACTGTGCTTCCTGTCTTCATGCATCTAAAATGAGGATTATACTGCCTGTTTAGGGTTACTTTGAAGGTTGTCTCAGTATTTGCCAGATGCTTAAATCAGTAAATAAGAAGCATCCTGTGTATCTCAACTATTTTGCAAGTATTTTAAACCATATATGGTATTGCCCACTAAAGTGAGCTTAACTTAGTATTTATTAGGTGTATGTTTTCAGGCATGGTGTGGAATGGGGAACAATTATTGATTAGATGAAAATTTTCATATTTTAAGGAAGTTGGAGGGAAGAAAATTTCTTTAAGTAAATTTCTTTTAAATTGATTGAAGAATGTTAGATGTTAATTAAGAATGTTTTCCATGTGTTAGTATATTTATAGAGATTAAGAGGATATTGGTCGTTTGGAAAGTTTCTCTTTAAATTGCATCCTCACTTGGTGTTAATAAGAAAGTGTTGTTCAAAAGTCATTTTATGAAAGAATAAGGCTTCTTTTTATGTTTACTAGTATTGCTTACCTAAGATGGTGAACTTTAGACCCAAAGTTGCAACTTTTATGTAACATCTGAATTAAAATTCTAGGAAGAAATAATTGAGTGAATTAATTTGCTTTTCATATTATGGGTTTCTCAAAAACTCTGTTCAGAAAAATTGGTGGAAATAATTTTTAAAAAATATGTTGAAATTAATTAAAAATATACACACACTTGCACACATACATGTAGTTGAAAAGAACCAGAGTCAGTAATAGTTAAAGCAGTAAAACCAGATTTTTTTCAAGAACTCTTGTAATAGGGAGAAAAATCCTGAGTATAGAGCTCAGCTCAACTCTGAATACAAGGAGAAGTCTCGGTTTTATAGCTAAGGAGCAGAGTAGAAGAGGGGAAGGTCTTCAGTGAATGGAAAGTTAACAAGAGGAGCCATCTGGCATGGCCAGATTCTAGTTAACCAGACTTTAACAGGACTCTTGCTGAAGGCAGGCCAGGCTGATTAGATATCATCCATGGAACAGTGGGAAATGAGGAGCTGCTCCAGTGTCTGGCAAGGACAGAGGGCCTAGTTGAGACAGAGGTTCAGAGGAACCGTAATAAAGTTTGGTTAAGGAGAGAGTCTTTGTCAATACAAACAAAAATACAGTTGTACTGCTTTTAAATCTGTTGTTTCTGCTTCCTTGGCAGTTTTTATATAGGTATGTTCAATTTTTTGTTATTCTTTTGGTTTTTTTGTAGTGGGTTTTATTTTAAGCTTTCTGTGAACGGAATAGTAAGATTTACAAGTCAGTTCCATTTGAAAATAATTTTTTAATTTGTCTGTGTAAATCACATAGTTGCCTTTTAAAACAGGGAATAAATAAAGCTTACCCTTATGTGTATGATAAAATTTTCCTTCTTTCTCATGATTCACAAAGCCTTTGTAGTCCAGTACCTCCTTACAGTTGATATACTTACTATTTTTATTGTTCATCACTCTTAGAAATGCTTTAATCTTGTTGCTTTACCAAATAACTCAGTGTCTTGAATTTTCTTTCACCATCTTTCTTACACATCATTTCTTACACAGATCTTCTTAAATTTCTTCTGCACGATGTCTCCCCTTGCTCTTAATCTTGCTCTTCTCTTTCTTGCAAATGAGTAATAATTAATGAGGGCCAAACTTAAGTGTCAGCCCCTTCTTGGTACCTCCAGGTATTTCTAGGCACAGTTGTATGTTTTCCGTATACTGCCAGTAGTATCTAAATTTTACTTTGAATTACTTGAAGTCTTTAAAGCATTCCCAGAGGGCACACAGAAGCCATGAAAAAATAGAAAAATGTATTTCCTAGAATAGGAAGATTCAACACCATAAAGTTATAATGGCTTTTCTTTAGATTTTAAAGAAATTTATTTAGGTTATTTTATAAAGCTAATGAAATCCCAAGGAAATGCCAGTTAACCATATTTCTTTTGGAGGGGAAAAAGCAGAGTAAGGTAATTATTAAGGAACAGTAAGACAAACAAGTAAAAATATCCAGGAAGATTCTGTAAAGAGCAACTATAAGGAACTAAGTCTACTGAGGACTAAGTTACATGACCAGGTGTCAGTAATTTAAAAGTTGCAATACTGACCCATGAAGAGATGGGCTGACCAGGGGCTTAGAAGAGAAAGTCCAGAAATAAAATTCCATATGAGTATTTAGTATATTGTACAGGATACGTCTCAAATCACCAGGGAAAACTTAAACTATCCATGATTAGTGTTGGGACAATAGAGGACTCAGCTATGGAGGAAAAAGTTGGAATATGAAGAAATTTAACGTATGGATCAATTGAATGAACTGTGCTGCAGTTGGAGGGAGGAAGCATGAAAGTACTAGAAGAAAAGGCATGATTCTTCTGTAAACTTTTGTGTAAGAAGTTTCTCAGTATGATTTAGAATCTAGAACCATTAAAGAAGAAAAAAGACTAATTTTTTTTTTAACTAGATTAAAACATGCAAAATCCTTTGTGACCAAAAAACAAATAATACCATAGGCAAAGTCAGAAAGACAGACGACAAATTGAGAAAACTATTTAGGACCAGAGCAAAGATAGCATTCCTTTTATGTAAACTTCTCCTAGAGATAGAGAGAGAACGACAACCTAATAGGAAAATGGACAAAAGACATGATCAAACAGCCCATGGAAAACTGAGTAAAAAGTACTTTAGATTTATGAAAAGATGCTCAACCTACTCATTGTAAGGGACTGCAAATTAAGAGAGAGTTCACCAAGATATATTAAGTGACAAAAGAATGTGTGAAACAGGATATGTAGTGGGTATTAATAAGTAAAATAGGTGGGCAAGTGAGAATTTGTATTTGTATATATATGCACAAAAACACTCTGGAAAGATCCATAAATTAATAACTGATTGCCTGACTTTTGGGGAATTGTGCAGGTGAGGACCAGTGGTGGGAGGGAGATTTATAGGCCATCTAGTCTTTTATATTTGAATCATGTGAATTGTAGTGGAGAAATTCTTCCTTGACTCTCTTAAGATTCCTGACTGGACCTGAAAATTAACAGAGGTTATCAAGAGAAAAGCGTATGAATTTATTTAATATGTTTTACATCAAGTGGGTGTTTCATGAGGAAGTGAAGACCCAAAGAAACAGTTAAGTCTGAGCGTTTTTGTATTAGATTTGATGAAGGGTGGAAAGTCATGGATAAACATGGGAGGACAAAGGGTATGAGGACAGTACACCGCGGGAAAACCGTCAGGGACTGTCCATTCGGATTCTTCTCAGCATCCCTCTGTTGTTGAGATGAGGGTGCGCTTTTTCCTTTGGGTTTTACCTACCTCTCACGTAAGAAGCTTCAGGGACGAGGGAGTGATTCGAGAGTCCTTGTGACCTGCTTCAGGGGAGGATGAAGAGGGCAGAATCTTTCTTACACACAGTTTCTCAGATTCCTTCATCTTAAAAAATAGTGTCCCAGTGTTCCATATTTGGGGGTAGTGTATTGTGAACTCTGTTAAAATATACTACCTAGTTAAAAAAAGTTTTTGAGCATATTACATGGTGAGTGTATAGTGTTTATCATATACGTGACTTGTTTTCCTCACAGGATTGTTTCTCTTTGTTATAGAACATATAATGCTGCTTTGGTAACTAATTCTTTTAGGTGGTTTTCTTAGAATGGGCTAGGCTTTATACTTGATATCCCTCTAGTCAGGTTGTTATTAGGGTAGCATTTAAATGCTTAGGTTTGACCAGAATATTTAGATTTTTAACCAGGGTATTTTGCATAAAATAGATCAGTAAATATGTATAAGCTTATAAATACTTAATTTTCTTTTAAGCATTATGTCTTATGCTGTTATTGTTGTAAGCTGTTGCATCAGAGTCTCTATAAAAGGTTTCCTCTTGTGTGGTTATGATCATCTTGAGCTATGCTTCCTAATATCCCATATGGATATTCAGCTATTTTTGAAGAAAATTATGTCTTATTTATCAGCTGTGGAAAGGTTGGTAAGTTAAGAAGTTAGCATATTATATACAGCTGTTATTCCAAAGGAAAATAACATCTAATAAAAACAATGAATTTGCTTACAAAAAGAAAGCTAACTCCTAAACATTGTTAACGTTTAAAACAACCTAAATTTTATAGGTAAAATTTTTTAATACATAGGTTAGTAATGCTAATCTCTTAATATATTGCATTCATCTTTTATCTCCTAATTAGTGAATTTGAGTGTCTATTAAGTTGAAAGTAATGGCTAAAGAAACATTATAGTTACTAGCTCATGAGTATCTTTCGGAGAAGAAGAGTCAGACACGACTGAGCGACTTCCCTTTCACTTTTCACTTTCATGTATTGGAGAAGGAAATGGCAACCCACCCCAGTGTTCTTGCCTGGAGAATCCCAGGGATGGGGGAGCCTGTTGGGCTGCCGTCTATGGGGTCACACAGAGTTGGACACGACTGAAGCGACTTAGCAGCAGCAGCATGAGTGTCCTTAGTAGCTTATGGTAGTGATTTCCAAACATGGCAAACAGCTGTCGATTAGCTATCAAATGATTGTGAAGATTAATGACTAGTCTTTTAGTGAAGTAATTTAGAACAATATCTAGTAATTAATTAGGAATTATCAGTCACAAATACTTCTAGGAAAACAGTATCAAAAAAGATAACAACAGTGATAATTACTCAGTTGTCATTTAGGTTTTCAACTACTGGAGTAAATTAAAAGGCTTAAAAATCAGCTTCAAAAATTTTAAATGCATTTCTAATATTCATATTTGCAAAAAAAGAATAAACAAGTTGGTTTGCTTAGGGAAGACAAAACACTGTTTTAGGACAGATTTGACTACAAATCTGTTTGTCACAAAAGGAAATACATTCCTGTGGCACATTAAGTACACCTTTATGAAACTGTACTTTGTGTTGAATTGCAGTGTGTATTATATAAACCATTTCCTTGTGCTTGAAAATTTAATGCTAAATATTACTTCTTAACCTATCTTTTCAAATGGCCAGTTCAAAGTTTCTCTCCTCGGCCTGAATACAGTTAGAATGTGAGAAAGAACTACATTACAGAGACATATGTACTATGTTTCACCTTGAGAATGAATAGTCTCTTAGCAAATGATTGAAAGACAGTCATGGGAAGTTGTAACTTAAGTGAATACTCTTCAGAGCAACATGAAAAGTCTCTCTTTAAGAGAGAGTTTGTGATAGCAAAAATATGTCTCTTCTATTGGCCCTGAAGGGGACATGGAAATCCAAGAGGAATTCTTCAAGTTGTTTATAAACTTGCAGGGAACATCACTGCATAGAGCATTGCAATGGGCTACAGGTAATATGAACGTTTTGTTTCCCTGTTGCTATGATGTTAATAATCTCAATAAAAGCATTAACATAAAAGTGAATGATTTTTTTCAGGACTCTTATTCATACATTTTTTTCTATTAAGTTTTTATCCTATTATGCTGTATTTGCTGTGTGCTCAGTCACATAGTCATGTCTGACTCTTTGCAACCCCATGGCCTGTAGCCCGCCAGACTCCTCTCTCCATGGGATTCTCCAGGAAAGAGTACTGGAGCAGGTTGCCATTTCCTACTCCAGGGTATCTTCCTGACCCAGGGATTGAAAACCCATCTCTTGTGCCTCCTGCATTGGCAGGTGGATTCTTTACTACTGTGCCACCTGGGAAGTCCATTTGTATCCTATTACCAAATTTAAAAAAAAATGTATATATAGTAGTAGTATTTAGATGTAATCACATAGATCAGATATTAAGTTCTTGAAATGTCCATTAAATTCCTATTGTATACCATTTTAAGATGACTAACATTTGTTGTAAAAATATATTGAGCAAGTATAATCATAACAATTTGAAATTTTTCCATACTGTTTTAACATACTGAATGAGTTTTATAGTGAAAGTAATGTAAGTTCTAACTTTTTAGTCTCAAATCTGTTCTATTTATTCTTTAAAACAGTGCTCTTTAGTATAGGAACATACTTGTTTTGAAATGGATGACAGTTTTTTACTGTTAAGTTTCTTTTGTAGCATTTGAACTAGGGGATAGCATTTCCTCCTCACATTAGGAGTGTAGTTATTGGTCTTAATGTAGGATGAAAATTATCCTTACTATACAGTGTCTCAGTTTGTTAGTTGAGTTAAGCTGGCAAGTTAAACACTAACATTTAATGCATTTTGTATTGAAACTCAACATAAACATGCCATGAAAGGATTTTGCAAAAATAAAAAAAATACCCAGGATACAGGGAAGAGGAGTAGGGTAAATAACAGTCAAGTTTAGAGTCTGTGGATCAGCTGGGTAAGTTGTATTAATTTAGGTTTGGGGCAAGTCAGTCATAAGCTTAGTATGGGGAAAGCCAAAAATCAACTTCATTTTCATTAAAAAAAAAAAAAAAGTCTCACATTTCTCAGAACTCACATCCCTCAACTGTTTGAAGCTAAAGATTAGGGCTTGTATGTGCTGCAAGCAACAACCATTAGAAACACTGAGTAGAACTTTGATTTTGACATCTTGATACTTTCCCCTACTGTGCGCTATTGGAAAACAACCCCAACCTGTTCTGCGAGACTTCTAGGGAGAGTAACACAGAGGATTACTGGTCTTGTTTTATATTAGCAAAATGGAAAGGGTGACTAAGAGACTGTGTGTTGAATGCAAAGGTGACACTTCCGTCCCCTGCTTCCCACGTGGTTCCTAAAATATAGGCACCAGACCCTTACCCTGCAAGCAGGACCTTGAGGATGCGGCTTTGGGTTGTCAGTGTGCCTTCCTGTCTTAGGCCCCACCCAGATCATTCTGTGGTAGAGGTACAAGTTGATTACCTGCTGTAGGTTAAAAAGCTTTTTAACCCCTTGGCCTTTAGCCCCGCCTTGTGTTAATCATAAGGAAAGAACCAAGTTATACAAGAAAGTTAAGGAGATAGAGACAAAGCAGATAAGTGGTAAAAGGCAATTCAGAGAAAACAGATAATATAACGAGAAGAAACAAGATGGAAGAAAAACAGTTAACACCCCGGACAAACGAGTAGGTTCTAAAACATGAAACTAGAATTGAGTCCTGCTCTGTCTGATATCAGTAATAGACAAAGAACCACCGCAACACCTATTGAAAATGAATGATAGTTGCAATAATGTCACGCACATACATAGCTTACTTTGTATATTGTATCATTTTAAGCATTTTACATACAAAACCTCATTTAATCTCTCAGTGACTACGTGCTAATAATGTGTTACTATTACTATACTGTTAAGGAAGCAGTTAACAGTAAAACCTCTTGCCAATGCAAAAATATCCTCTCCTTAAAATGTAGAAAAGAATTTGTTGTTGTTGTTCATTTGCTAAGTTATGTCTGACTCTTTGCCACCCCATGGACTGCAGCATGCCAGGCTTCCCTGTAGAAAAGAATGTAACATTATTATTACTAAATAAAAAGTGTTACATTAGAATATGATGTGTGTATATCATAGGCAATCCACTAAAGAGATTACAAAGGAAAAAATAAATTTCATTCTCTTATATGGCCGGATATAATCCATTACATACATGTTATTGTTTTTATTAAAAAAAATAAATTCTTGTGTATTTTTGACAAACTGGAGGTTACATCTTGGAGGCAAGCACATAGGCTTAAACTCTTACAGAGACAGGACACCATCATTCTTGATGTATTTGAAAGAAATGGCTCAAATGCCCCCAGGAAAGATATCCTAGGGATACAAAACTAGCAAGAGGCTTATTATCTTTTAAAAAGGTTTAAATACATCTCCAGGTACCAGAGAAAATATTTCCAACTTCAAGTTTTCTATAGGAAAAACCACAGGGGAGAGAGGAAATTTCCTTTCCCTTTTGACACCAGCGAAAAATTTAAACTATGAAGTTTGTATTTACCCTTCTCAGAGAGGAAAAATATGAGCAGCAGAGAAGTGAAGTGACTAGTGCAGAGTCACATAAGAGAAGTGGAAACCGTGTTCAGCGGTTAGATGAGGCACTTCCCAGATGATAGAACCAAAAGACAAAGCAGGTGGAAAATCGAGAAATGGCAAGAAGAGTAGAGGACCGATCAGCGCCTTGTCAAAAGAGAGAAATCCTGGGAGTGAGAACAGGGGAGAGAGAGGGGACGGGGGTATGAATTAAGTTATTCAGGAAAAATTCTCAGAACCAAAGGATATTCATTAGTAGGTTGGAAGGGCCCAGTGGGTATTTAGCACCATGGGTCAAAATAGACCCGTACCAAGAATCATTGTGGGAATTTCAAAGCACTAGCAACAAAGAAAAGACTTTGTAAAATTTCACAAAAAAGAACAAAGTAAATAAAAATAAGTCATATGAATGTTCATGAATCAGAAATACCTCTCAGACTTCCCAACAATAAACACAGAAAGAAGACAATCAAGGCGTAACTTTCGTATTCTGAAGGTAGATGTTTTCCAACCTGTGATTGTATCTGCCCTTCAAGTGTGAAGGTAGAGTAAGTTTACCCTTCAGTTCAGTTCAGTTCAGTCGTGTCCGACTCTTTGCGACCCCGTGAATTGCAGCACACCAGGCCTCCCTGTCCATCACCAACTCCCGGAGTTCACTCAGACTCATATCCATCGAATTGGTGATGCCATCCAGCCATCTCATCCTCTGTCGTCCCCTTCTCCTCCTGCCCCCAATCCCTCCCAGCATCAGAGTCTTTTCCAATGAGTCAACTCTTCGCATGAGGTGGTCAAAGTACTGGAGTTTCAGCTTTAGCATCATCCCTTCCAAAGAAATCCCAGGGCTGATCTCCTTCAGAATGGACTGGTTGGATCTCCTTGCAGTCCAAGGGACTCTCAAGAGTCTTCTTCAACACCACAGTTCAAAAGCATCAATTCTTTGGCGCTCAGCCTTCTTCACAGTCCAACTCTCACATCCATACATGACCACAGGAAAAACCATAGCCTTGACTAGACGGACCTTAGTCGGCAAAATATAAAAATTTCAAGCGGGCAGTGGAGGAAATACTGCACCCAAAGGGGAGAATAGAACAAAGAAGATACAGGATGTAAGAGACAGGAGAGAGATGAAGGGATCTCCAGGATTCCAGTGAAGGGAGGTCCCAGGATGGTGGCATTGAGATAGGGGGAGCTGTTATTACTGAAATGACAGATGCCTTTGTAAGATCTTTTTAAAGCCTGAGGACAAATTACCCACCGGAGATGGGTCCATGTTCTCATGACTGCTTGTCTTGACAGTGTGGTGAATAGTTCTTATTCTCTCTAGTCCTGCTGCCTACATCACCTGAAGATTCTCACTTCACCCCTCAAACATGGGATCTACTGTGCTCTGCTTCTGAGAGTAGAATTGTAAGCTTAGAATTGGCAAGTACAAAAGTTTTTTTGTTGGACCTTATTTATGCTAAATACCCACTACCTGGCCCCCACTAGCCCTCAGAGATCTTTTATCCTTTGTATTTCCCGGTGTTTCCTAATGACCTTGCCTATAGACATAAGTAGTCTTCTATATCCTCTTAGAGAAGCCGGAACCCGCTCCGGTACACAGATCCTATGTAGCTTGTCTTCTCCGGGAGCCTTAGTTAACTCTGGGAACGTTGGCCTTTCTTTTAGTTGGCTAGGTTTATGCTCTACTTAGAATCTCAATCTAAACATTCTAGGTATGTTTACCATATAGGTAGTAAAACTATTAAAGTAGGAAACAATGAGTAGAAATACGATAGTGATTTCCTCTTGTTGGGAGTTGGTGAGGTTCAGAGTACAACTGGGGATGGACGCATAGTGGAATTGCGAGGTATGTTCTGTTCCTTGACATGGGTATAGGTACATGGGGCTAAAAAATTACTCTTTAACCATACATGTAGATTCTATATATTCATATTTATTGGTGTATTTTATAATAAAAATTTAAAAAATCCTCAATTTGAGTAAAGTCAAACCCATGGTTATTCACAACAACTCATTCTATAATACTGTTGTGTTGCACATGATTATGTATTAATATGTCAGGACAGATATTATACCATGTATGCTAAGTCGCTTCAGTCGTGTCCGACTCTGCACGACCCCATAGACGGCAGCCCACCAGGCTCCCCCATCCCTGGGATTCTCCAGGCAAGAACACTGGAGTGGGTTGCCATTTCCTTCTCCAATGCATGAAAGTGAAAGGGAAGTCGCTCAGTTTGACTGTTAGCGACCCCATGGACTGCAGCCCACCAGGGTCCTCCATCCATGGGATTTGCCAGGCAAGAGTGCTGGAGTGGGGTGCCATTGCCTTCTCCACCATCAGAATACAATTCAAAGTCTTGTACTCAGTTTATGATTCTCTGCAACCATAAAGCAGGGGCTCCATCTCCTACCTCATCATCTGCAGTCTTCTGGTGGTTCTTGTTCCTGAAATGTACCAAACTTACTTTGGCTCCAAGGCCTTTGTGTTTGTTCTTCCTTCAGCCTGAAAGTTTTTCGATATTCGTGTAACTTTCTTTCTCACTTTCTCTGTTCAGACATCTCCAGAGACCTTCCCCAGTTCCCCCCGCCCCCGCTTTTTTCTTAAATTTTTCTTATTATTACTTGACATTATCTTGTATGTTCGTGTGTTTATTTTTCATCTGTTCCATTAAACATAGGCACCATGAACTGTGTATTGTTCACCACACAGTGTCTGGTGTGCTGTAGATAATTCAGTAAATTTTTCTCGGATGAATAAATGAGGAATTCATCAATGAAAATAAAGAACTTAGTTCAAAGATGATAGCCTTCTGGGCATTGAAGAAATTGATATTTTATTAATGTTATTATGCCATTTTACTCTTTAGTGTTGAATATAAGCATTTCATTTTGAAATATTCAAAAAAGTTCCCCACATATTCAAAACTAGGAAAATATTTATTTCCTAAACATTTTAGTTTTAGATATACCACATTATGGGGAGACCCAGGTTCGATCCCTCAGTTGGGAAGATGAAGGAGGGCATGGCAACCCACTCCAGTACGCCTTCCTGGAGAATCCCATGGACAGAGGAACCTGGTGGGCTACAGTCCATGGGGGTCACAAAGAGTCGGATATGACTGAGCAACTAACACTGTCACTCTAGCACATTATGGCGAGACTATACTGTATGTGTCATACGTAAAGGCTAGTTACCAACTATAGAGAAACTGTGTACATTGTGCATTATTTATAGTTTTGTTTGCATTATATCTGCCTGCATACAAAAAGGCCTGTGAATCTTTGGGCGTGGAAAATCATCTTTTCATCCTTTTATCTACCATCATCCTCCCGTACTAGGGCTCAATAAAGGTTTGTTGACTACAAGGTTCAATTTACTGTGTTTATTATAATAATAAAGGTTACATAAACACTTCTAGCACTGATAAACTCTAATTATGCCTATACCTTCTGCATGTATTTTGGTGATGTTCACATTGAAACTTGCTAGTGGCAGTCACATAATGGTGGCCGTGAAAGTGAAGTCATTTAGTCGTGTCTGACTCTTCGCGACCGCATGGACTGTAGCCCACCAGACTCCTCCGTCCGTGGGATTCTCCAGGCAAGAGTACTGGAGTGGGGTGCCGTTTCCTTCTCCAGAGGATCTTCCCGACCCAGGGATCGAAGCTGGGTTTCTGCATTGCACACAGAAGCTTTACCCTCTGAGCAGCCAGGGAAGATTCCAATGGTGGCTATAATGTAATAATATGTCATGAAATAACATAAACCTTTGACATTAAAATCACAGAACTCTCTCTTATACTTAAACCTTGAAATTTTTCCATTTAGTTGGGCAAAATGCTAATAAGCATGATACGGGTATGTTCACAGGGCTGAGTATATAGTAATCTCTTACATACAACTCTACAAGTGGATGGATGAATCACATGGATGAATTAACTGGAACTTTCAGACCATTTGTGATCAGTTCAGCTTTGAAAATTATGATTGACCTTTGGGGAATGGTTGGATCTTTTTATTTCATTGCTAAAATAATTTATATTCTTTACCTTAGTATGAAGTTATTTTCATAGCTGAATAAATGCAGAGAGAGCAGCTATAATATATAACATATATAATATTTAAGTATATAATGTGCATCATATATGAAGTGAACATAACTGATGTTTTTGATCTCTGCTGAGAATAAATCATGGAAAAATGGGTTTTCATTGCTTTTTAAACAATATATTACATAGTGCACAAAGGACTTTCCAATGGTTCATACTTAGATCTTGGTATAAGATATACAGGTTAGTAGAATAATATACTGTTTTCCTGTACATATGTCTTAAAAATATGATCTAAATAACTGTGTTCTTGTTATTGATTGATGCCATGCTACCTGTTAGCATTGATTAGCTATACTTTTTTTGATAATTTAGATTTTTGTGGTTGATACCTTTTATTTATCATTTCATAAGATGTTATAGAAAATTGTTTCTTGCATCATATAAACCATGTGTTGGAAAAATTGAACACTTAAATTTTATGTTTTGTTTGCTCTGTTCATTTATTTTTTGTGTGTATTTTGACTCTGTATATTTTTTATCTAGGTCACTTTTGAAATACACAAAGAAAACCTTGCCAATATATTAAGGGAACACCAGGGAAAAGTTGATGAAGAAACAGGGCAGTGTTCTTCAAGTCCAGTTCGAGCAGTCTCTGGTGTTAGCAGGGAGGTTAATGTTTCAGTAGGATCCCAACAATCAGATACAAAGGATTCTCCTGTGTCTTCTGATATCACTAGAAATAGTGATGAAAAGTCAAATATTGGACAGACAAGCTCAGTAGAAGCTGCATCTAACAGTGAACTGCAAATTCCTGCTACATCTAATGAAGAAAGGACAACTGGGCCAGAAAATGAGGATTTACTGGATGAAGTCCCTTTAGAAGAAACACTGATAAATGAAACAGTTAATGCAGATAATTTAGAAAGATCTTCTGACGTAACAGAAGCTGTGACCATTTCCTCTGATTCTTGTACAACTGGCAAAGATACAGTGACTGTCAATGAAGTAACTGCTTCCATCAGTTCTCCTTCAGAAGAAGATGCTTCAGAGGTGCCAGAATTATTAGATAAGTCTATAGTAGAGGAAGAAGATGATGATGATTATGTAGAACTGAAGGTAGAATGTAGACCCACTGAGGAAGCTGGTCTCCCCACAGAGCCCCCAAATAATAGTTTGTCTCCAGGTGCTTCTGAAGCCAGTGAGAGAGTGGATGCGTTTAGTGATGACCATAAATTAATGTTTCAAGGGGAAGAGGCTGTAAGTAAGAAACAAACTGACGCTGAAACTCAAGATCCTAAAGATTCTGGAATCTTGCTTATGACAGCACCAGGGGCTTCAGCTACCTCACCAGATGCGACTGGTTCCCAAGCAGCTGTACATTCGGACATTGGTCATGTGTTGGAGGAACAGGAGAAAACTAACTTCACTGGAGAAACCAAACTAAATAGTGATTCTCATGGTAATATCTTTGAGTCTCCTACTACTTCTGAGCATAAGATTGCTAAGTTGGATGTTTCCAATGTTGCTACAGATACTGAGAGACTGGAATTGAAGGCCAGTACAAACATGGAAGTGTCCCAGCCTCCTCAACCTGTGCTTGAGGTGATCATATTTATTATTTCCTTGAACTACATTTGCATTGAGTTGAAATAGAATAAGTGTATATACTTACATTCTATTTTGTTTTAAAGTTGGTTGATAACCTGTTTGCAATTACATAAATGTGGTGAATATGAAGATTTCATTTCTTATCTTCAGCAGGGTTTGATTTTTAGTGTGAGTTTGTTAAGTGGCAGCTTTTATTGTTAGTTTCACTACAGTATCATTAAAAGTTACTACTTTCAAGTTTCACTGTTAGCCTATTTTTAGCTTTTATAAAGCAAACTTTGGAAATACTTTCCTTTTGCCCTTTATTTGATGACCCCAGTCGTAGTTAGGACATTAGTTTTTCTGCTACCTTCCTGCAGAACCACCTGCTTTGTATAATTTTATGTACAAACTATGCAGTTTAAAATTGTTCCATGAAGTCTGTTTGTGAGCTGCAGGAGCCTTTGTGAGATTCAGAGGCAGAGCTTTCTTCTTGACCAGTATCTCAGAGGGATCCATGACACCACTGAGGCTCCATGTTGTCATTTCCCACTTGATTCAACTCTTACTGTTCTCCTTCTTCCTTTTTTGTTGGTTTGGTCTTCATTCTATTGTCTTTATTTTTGTTTTTTCTTTTCTTTTTTTTTTTTTTCTCTATGTAATCTTTTAATTATTCAAAATATGAAGTCAACTTAGTATATTTCATCACACATCTGTCCAGGACCAACAATGGGCAAGGAGATAAGATGCTGTGGTTGAAAGGGCATAAGACTTGTAAACAGCAAGCTGTGAACTTGAATCCCAAGTTAGCCAATTGTTGTTTTTTCTTAATTCCAGCTAATTCATAATCCAGATACAGCCTTTCTTTTATGTCACTACTGAAAATCCAAAACTTGATTCATGTATAAAATGCTGTATTAACTGGTGATAACACTAACATGGTTCCAGGCCAGTTACTACTGAATTGTGCTAGTTTAGCATTTTTTGTAACTTTGCTTTAAATGTATCATTGTCATTATTCATTAATAATTTTTCTCTTATTTGGTTCCTTAGTGTCTTGAAATGTGAGTATTTGTTAGGTGAATTGCATAGACTCTATTAGATATTAATGCCTTCTTTTGCAGTTGAACTTACTTTATTACTCTTTTTAACTTTCTCTATTAGATGTCAAGGCAACAAGAGCAGCCAGGGCAAGGAACAGCCGACACAGTTAATGGACAGAGGAGGGATTCCAGGTCTATGTTCCGTATTCCTGAGTTCAGATGGTCTCAAATGCATCAGCGTTTGCTCACTGATCTATTATTTTCAATAGAAACAGACATACAGATGTGGAGAAGGTTTGTCCATTTATTTATCATAGAAGATGTATATAAATTTTAGTCTTTGTTTTCAAAGAAATTTATTTAGTTAACATTCTGTAGTTAACTATAGTCATTTGGTTCAAAAGTAGGATATAAATTATTTCTGTGGTAGGATTTTATTGAATTAATGTCTATTCTCTTTAACAAAAGTGAGGTATCATATTTATAATACAAAAACTTGAAAATCAGAGATTTTTCTTTTAAAATACTTGCTGAAGATTTTCTGTGACATATTTTATATCATATAATTTGCCTGAATGTACTCCAATACTCTTGCCTGGGAAATCCCATGGGCGGAGGAGCCTGGTAGGCTGCAGTCCATGGGGTCGCAGAGTCGGACACGACTGAGCGACTTCCCCTTCTCTTTTCCCTTTCATGCACTGGAGAAGGAAATGGCAACCCACTCCATTGTTCTTGCCTGGAAAATCCCAGGGACGGGGGAGCCTGGTGGGCTGCCGTCTATGGGGTCGCACAGAGTCGGACACGACTGAAGTGACTTAGCAGTAGCAGGTCTGCCAAATGCATTTATTTCTAGAAGAAGTGAAAAAATGGGATTTAGGTAAAACATCTAATTTTCCAGTGTATTTTTACTATAAAAAGTCTGCGTATTTTAGATTATCCTCCGTTGTGTGATTTATGATTTTTAAAAGTGCCTAATTTGTTTATTGTTAGTTGTATTCTACTCTTATTCTGTTTAAAAACATTTCATGGCGTTATCTAAGAAAATGTTACTAGGAAATTCATTTTTCATAGCACATGTAACACCATTTACCTCTGAGTTTTTGTGGCTTCAAATTTTGCTCCTAATTTAGAGTAATTTAGTTCAACTTTTATATCAAGTGTAAGATCAATAGTATTTACTGTTCAGAACTGAAAAAGAGCACAGATCGTAACCACTGATATGGAATGGTCTGCATATTCTGAGGAAGTGTACGCCCCCCAGAATGCCTGCTTGCATCATTATATTTCCTCAGCTTTCAAGATGAAGCGAAGAAAGCATCTCTTATGCTCCCTTCCCTCAAGTAGGCAACTCTGATTTCCTTTCTTTAGCATTGTGAGTAAACATCATTTATCTTTGGACAGCCATTCAACAAAGACAGTTATGGACTTCGTGAATAGCAGTGATAATATCATCTTTGTACACAACACCATTCATCTCATCTCTCAAGTGATGGACAATATGGTCATGGCTTGTGGGGGTATACTGCCATTGCTTTCAGCTGCTACGTCGGCTACAGTAAGGACTTTACTATGTAAAATTGGTGGGAAAACATGACTTATATGTTCTGATTGATTAAAACTTAAATGTGGTGGTTCTGTAATTCAAAAACAGCAGAATCTGTTATAATTACTTGAAAGGACCTTAGACTCTGTCCCAGGAATGATGGCACTAGAGAATGGTTAATTATCAGGGATGAATTAGTTAGTGAGGAATATGACTGACAGTGTTTCACCTGAATGTATGCTTTTGTTTTTTTTTTTTAGATGAAATGATAAGGAAATTCCTCTGTTGAACTAGATTTATAAAAGCCAAACTTTTTATAAAATTTAGAAATTTGGGGAATGTATCTCATAAAATTGAGCTTTTTCAGAATATATATATATATAAAAATGTCAAAATTTATTCCCTACAGCATGAGCTGGAGAATATTGAACCTACTCAAGGGCTTTCAATAGAAGCCTCTGTGACATTTTTGCAGAGATTAATTAGCCTTGTGGATGTACTTATATTTGCAAGTTCTCTTGGCTTCACTGAAATTGAAGCTGAAAAAAATATGTCATCTGGAGGAATTTTGCGGCAGAGTCTCCGACTAGGTGAGCTGTTAAACCCCATTACTTAGGAATTTACTTAAATTTTCAGTAATACAGACATATTATGTTGAATATTTTCTTTCCCCTGTTGGTGGGAAAATATTTGCTAGGCAGTTTGTCTTATGATACTTTTAACTTCCAAAGAGTAAAGGACTGTGTATGCACTGGCTATAGTAGTACTGGTAAGGGTGGATTGAGGAGGAGGCTATGTTTTAAAAATTCTACAAAGTTGATTCTGATCAGCATTACTCCCCGCAGCCCCCAGTCTCCTTTTGCTTTGAAGTACTGCTTCTCTACTGACAGAACGTGGTCCACTGGAGAAGGGAATGGCAAACCATTTCAGTATTCTTGCCTTGAGAACCCCATGAACAGCATAAAAAGGCAAAATGATAGGATACTGAAAGAGGAACTCCCCAGGTCAGTAGGTGCCCAATATGCTACTGAGATCAGTGGAGAAATAACTCCAGAAAGAATGAAGGGATGGAGCCAAAGCAAAAACAATATCCAGCTGTGGATGTGACTAGTGCTAGAGGCAAGGTCTGATGCTGTAAAGGCAATATTGCATAGGGACCTGGAATGTCAAGTCCAAGAATCAACGCAAATTGGAAGAAGTCAAACAGGAGATGGCAAGAGTGAATGTCGACATTCTAGGAATCGGCAAACTAAAATGGACTGGAATGGGTGAATTTAACTCAGATGACCGTTGTATCTACTACTGCAGGCAGGAATCCCTTAGAAGAAATGGAGTAGCCATCATGGTCAACAAAAGAGTCCGAAATGCAGTACTTGGATGCAATCTCCAAAACGACACAATGATCTCTCTTCATTTCCAAGGCAAACCATTCAGTATCACAGTAATCCAGGTCTATGCCCCAACCAGTAACAGTGAAGAAGCTGAACGGTTCTATGAAGACCTACAAGACCTTTGAAAACTAACACCCAAAAAAGATGTCCTTTTCATTATAGGGGACTGGAATGCAAAAGTAGGAAGTCAAGAAACACCTGGAGTAACAGACAAATTTGGCCTTGGAATGCGGAATGAAGCAGGGCAAAGACTGATAGAGTTTTGCCAAGAAAATGCACTGGTCATAGCAAACACCCTCTTCCAACAACACGAGAGAAGACTCTACACGTGGACATCACCAGATGGTCAACACCGAAATCAGATTGATTATATTCTTTGCAGCCACAGATGGAGAAGCTCTATACAGTCAGCAAAAACACGACCGGGAGCTGACTGTAGTTCAGATCATGAGCTCCTTATTGCCAAATTCAGACTTAAATTGAAGAAAGTAGGGAAAACCACTAGACCATTCAGGTAGGACCTAAATCAAATCCATTATGATTATACAGTGGACGTGAAAAATAGATTTAAGGGACTAAATCTGATAGATAGAGTGCCTGGTGAACTATGGAATGAGGTTGGTGACATTGTACAGGAGACAGGGATCAAGACCATCCCCATGGAAAAGAAATGCAACAAGCAAAATGGCTGTCTGGGGAGGCCTTGCAAGTAGCTGTGAAAAGAAGAGAAGCAAAAAGCAAAGGAGAAAAGGAAAGATATAAGCACCCACCTGAATGCAGAGTTCGAAAGAATAGCAAGAAGAGATAAGAAAGCCTTTCTCAGCGATCAATGCAAAGAAATAGAGGAAAACAACAGAATGGGAAAGACTAGAGATCTCTTCAAGAAAATTAGAGATACCAAGGGAACATTTCATGCAAAGATGGGCTCGATAAAGGACAGAAATGGTATGGACCTAACAGAAGCAGAAGATATTAAGAAGAGGTGGCAAGAATACAGAGAAGAACTGTACAATAAAGATCTTCACTACCAAGATAACCACGATGGTGTGATCCCTCACCTAGAGCCAGACATCCTGGAATGTGAAGTCAAGTGGTCCTTAGAAAGCACCACTACAAACAAAGTTAGTGGAGGTGACAGAATTCCAGTTGAGCTATGTCAAATCCTGAAAGATGATGCTGTGAAAGTGCTGCATTCAAAATGCTAGCAAATTTGGAAAACTCAGCAGTGGCCACAGGACTGGAAATGGTCAGTTTTCATTCCAATCCCAAAGAAAGGCAATGCCAAAGAATCCTCAAACTACCACACAGTTGGACTCATCTCACATGCTAGTAAAGTAATGCTCAAAATTCTCCAAGCCAGGCTTCAGCAATATGTGAACTGTAAAATTCCAGATGTTCAAGCTGGTTTTAGAAAAGGCGGAGGAATCAGAGATCAAATTGCCAACATCCGCTGGATCATCGAAAAAGCAAGAGAGTTCCAGGAAAACATCTATTTCTGCATTATTGACTATGCCAGTGCCTTTGACTGTGTGGATCACAATGAACTGTGGAAAAATCTGAGAGAGATGGGAATACCAGACCACCTGACCTGCCTCCTGAGTAACCTGTATGCAGGTCAGGAATCAACAGTTGGAACTGGAGATGGAACAACAGATTGGTTCCAGATACAAAAAGGAGTACGTCAAGAGTGTGTATTGTCACCCTGCTTATTTAACTTCTATGCAGAGTACATCATGAGAAACGCTGGGCTGGAAGAAGCACAAGCTGGAATCAAGACTGCTGGGAGAAATCTCAATAACCTCAGATATGCAGATGACACCACCCTTATGGCAGAAAGTGAAGAGGAACTAAAAAGCCTCTTGATGAAAGTGAAAGAGGAGAGTGAAAAAGTTGGCTTAAAGCTCAACATTCAGAAAATGAAGATCATGGCATCTGGTCCCATCACTTCATGGGAAATAGATGGGGAAACAGTGTCAGACTTTATGTTTTTGGGCTCCAAAATCACTGCAGATGGTGACTGCAGCCATGAAATGAAAAGACGCTTACTCCTTGGAAGAAAAGTTATGACCAACCTAGATAGCATATTCAAAAGCAGACACATTACTTTGCCGACTAAGGTCCGTCTAGTCAAGGCTATGGTTTTTCTAGTGGTCATGTATGGATGTGAGAGTTGGACTGTGAAGAAGGCTGAGTGCCGAAGAATTGATGCTTTGGAACTGTGGTGTTGGAGAAGACTCTTGAGAGTCCCTTGGACTGCAAGGAGATCCAAGCAGTTCATTCTGAAGAAGATCAGGCCTGGAAGTTCTTTGGAAGGAATGATGCTAAAGCTGAAACTCCAGTACTTTGGCCACCTCATGCGAAGAGTTGACTCATTGGAAAAGACTCTGATGCTGGGAGGGATTGGGGGCAGGAGGAGAAGGGGACGACAGAGGATGAGATGGCTGGATGGCATTACCGACTCAATGCACATGAGTTTGAGTGAACTCTGGGAGTTGGTGATGGACAGGGAGGCCTGGCGTGCTGCGGTTCATGGGGTCGCAAAGAGTCAGACACGACTGAGCAATTGAACTGAATTGAGTCCTCAAATTTTGATGTGATTCATACACATGGATCACCAGATGATATTCTTAAAATGCTGGTTAGCTTATAGAGGTCTGGGATGAGGCCTAAAATTGTCCTTCTAGTAAGTCAGGTAGTGTTGTTGCTGCTTCTCTTGGAAACACACTTGAGTAGCAAGGTTCTAAACTACCATTGTTCAAATGCAGCCATTGATCCAGATAAGTTGTGATGAAATTGATATAACTATTAAATCTCTGCTCTTGTCCTGGAGGCAGTTCTTCCTTCAATTTTTAAGTGAAATCTGAAATTCCTTAGGTGAAGAAAAATTGTTTTTCTCTATGCAGAATATTTCCTGTATCTAGTTGTAAATACTGAGACTTTGTTAATGATTTGCTTATTAAATGGAGAGAAGTAGGTGGATAAAAGGGGACCAAGAAATGAAAGCAAAATCTTTAGGAACCATGGCCATGTAAAGACAGATTAATAAGATACCTATGAAAATATAATATCAAAATTGGAAAGTCTAATTAGTTAATAAAATATTTCCCCATATTTAGCAAGAATATCTATACTTAGATATTCAGACATACTTAGATTTTTTTGGTACCATGATTATTTTCACTCAAAATACGATTCAAAGTACTTTTAAACTCGGAATGCTCTAAAGAACTTGGTATACTATTTTTAGGACATTGTTTTAAAATCCTAGTTAAGAGTCAGATGGTAAGCATGACAAAACAAAAGCTTTCATTTACTATTGTTGCATGTCATTTCTCATTTTCACATTGAGTCAGTAGTCATTTTCTCCCATTCATTCATTTGTATTTTCTTTTAATCATGAGGAAATTTGAGATCAAAGTAGTTATTTAACTTAATGAAAATTCAGACACTCTAAATTGGCAGAGTTGGAATTTGAATATAGTTTAACTAGTATTGCTGTTCTTTCTGTTACAGGATATACCATTAAACTTTATATCAATAATACAATTAAAATATTTAGAACCCATTACTTTGTATATGGCACTTTTATACCTCTCCACTTCCTGAAAAGAGTACATTTGTAGAATTGAAAGTAGAAGCGTACACTAGCAATGCTTTGGTATACTCAAGAAGTATGAAATTCAGTAACTAGGAGAATACTGTCTCCCTCTATTTCCATAACTATAGAAGAAAATAAAGGAATACCTCAGTGTGCTCCAGCACCACATGTTCTCCTTGTTCAGGACCACTTAACAGCACATGGTAAGCCTGGTGACAGCAGTCCAGATGGTTTCATCCCTGGCCTTCTCACTCCTGTGTTCGTGAAGTTGGAAGTGAGAAGGTCAGATGGCGACGGTGAGAATAAACTGTACTACTGAGACTGATACTAGGCGCTCCAGTGTGGTTTCTAACTTCGTGATGCAGACCCAGACTTGATGCTCTGCAGCCTGTGAGAAAAGCAGTTGGAACGTTTTTTGCTGGGCCTGACCCCAGACTGCACAGAGTTGTGTTCCATGTTCTCCCTCCCTCCCTCTTCACTCTGTTCCTTGTCTTTCTCCAGCTTCTGTGGCTCTCTTTGGGCACCTTTCTGAATACTCTCGTTTTTCAATTCTGTGTGTGTAGCTGTATGATAGTCAGCTGGTGCTTGAGGTTATCACCTAAGTTTGCTATTTTATTCCTAATTTGCTCTCCCAGTCTTGTGGAGACAGATACTTTTAGGGATACTGATTTGGCTGGGATTGGAGATGATGACATGATATGAATCAATTCATACTCAATTGTGTATTACCTAAGTCTTTAAAGTTCACAGTTAACATCTGAATAACTTGAGTTAACTGCCTGATAAGTGAGATGTTTAGAGAGGTAATTTTGGATTGTATATTAATCACAATCTCCTTTTTGTCCCCTACCTTTTAAACCGTTTTAATGAAAGCCAGTAGAAGATAGTCCTTATAAATAAATATTCCCTTTAATGCTATACCCTCTATCAGTCCCTATTACTATCATGCTGTAATCATAAAAATTTTAAGAAAGACGTGCAGGTTTCTAGTTTAACTGTTGTACTTTAGTGAAGATAATAGAGGGACTGGTTGATGGCACTGTGATTTACTTTGTTTTCTTACACTTTTAAAATCTTTTCTTCCCTATCTTTTCCCCCATAAAAGATTATTTCAAGTAACTTATGTGAGATCTAAGAAACAGTATAAGGTTCTTTTAGCAGTGGGCCCTAACAGAGTGGCTACCAGAGTCAGAAAACAAACGGTAGGTGATAAAGCCCAGGGATATTTTAGGAATTTGCTGAAGGTGATCTGTTTCGAGTAAAATCTTATGCAACTTATATAGGTGGGTTTTGTCAGTTCCGTAATCTTAAATACAATGTTTTCCTAAATTGCAGTGTGTGCAGTGGCAGTAAGGAATTGCTTAGAGTGTCAGCAGCAGTCACAGCTGAGAAATAAAAGCGAAGCAGGAAAAAGCCAGAAAATGGCCCACAGCCTGATTCCCACTGGGAAATCTGCTGCGAAGGTAAGCCTGCAGAATAATTAATTAAATAAGAAAGCATTCTCTTATTTTACAGTTAAGATCTTAAATTTATTTGTTCATTTCAACATAAAGTTAAATAAATCTGACAGAAGTCCTAAAATAGTTGTTTTAGTCTGTGGACATAACCTTCAAATATTTGTGTTTGAGTATACAGTAAAGATTTGCTTATACTTAATCTTGTCTGGTTTTCCAAATGTTTACTTTCCTTGTGTCCATGATACTTTTCCCTCCAGATACTTCAGTTTGTGTTTCACGCGCTTGTTGAGTTAAACGCATGCAGTTCTTTTTCCTTTCATGGCTCCCTTCTATACCCACCCCTCTGTCCTGGCACCCAAAAACAGAAGCGAGGAGGAGGAGACCAAGCTGGGAAAAGATGTTGTTGCCCACGGAATAGTGTGTTATTTTTAAAAATATCTCTGCAGTGTGTGTTTATATGTTTTGTCTTAAATAGAGTCCAGTGGACCTTGTAACTGGTGGTATATCTCCAGTGAGAGATTTTGACAGGCTCTTACAAGACATGGATATTAATCGACTTCGGGCAGTTGTCTTCAGAGACATAGTAAGTTCCAGTATTTCTTTCACATATTCTCTTAGCTGACACATATTTCCTCCTAGGCCCAAAGTATTGAGAGTGAACCCTTTTTGTGGTATAAAATCGTCAAGTAGAAATAAGAAGACTTAGATACCAGTTGTCTTGACAATGATTTTAGAATCTTAGAAAGTATTACTTATATACATGGAGCTAATATATCAGAGTGTTGCTACTGATAACAACAGCACATTATTAGATAGTAAGCATTCTAAGTGCTTTATGTATTATCATTAATTCCAACAACTTCTTGAGTTGTGTACTTTGTAATTCCAATTTTATAAGTGAGGAATTTGAAGCACAGAGAGTTCATGTAACTTTTTTAAGCTAATGGAGCTAGAAAATGATAGGATTCAAACTCATCAGTCAAACACCAGAACCTGTGCTTTGAAAGTTTTATATGATATAAAAACATGATGATATATGGCAAAACCACAATATTGTAAAGTAATTAGCCTCCAATTAAAATAAATTTATATTAAAAAATAAATTTAAAAAAGTACATGACAAAATGTTGTTTATGGTATTTTAAGTATTTTAAAGGTGAAAGGTTTGTTTTAGCTAATTTTGAGACATAATATGGCAGAATTTCATGTAGAAATTGTAATGTTGTTTAAAAAAACATAAACATGAAAATTAAAATCATTTGTGATCCTGCTCACATGGATTTGGAGTATTATCATTAATATTCACTGAACTCTTACTGTGTGTTGAGTACTAGGCTGCTCTATACTATACATAAGTTTTTTAAAAATAAACTTTATAACTTCAGTTTTAATTTTCCTTTTTCTAGTGTTTTACTTCACTCTTCATTCTTCATGAAGTTTGCAATTTGTTAATAGTAGTTATTAGCTATAGCTAATAGTCTTAAACACTTATTGTATATTAAGCATAAGACTGGATGATTGATAATGTATTATCTCATTTAATTCAAAGAATACTTCTGTGAGAAAGATAGCAGTATTAGCTTAAATTATCTGCTTAAAACCACAAATAGTGGTAGGTAAAAGTGGATTAAGGGCCTAAGGAATCTGATTCTTGAAAACTTCATATTAACCATACTTCAAATTTTCATCTTAACTAACATCTGTATATACTTAATTATGCTCCCTCTCTGGATCTCCGGTTTTTGCTTTTTGGTCACTGTATTATTCCTTTTATTAACAAAGCATCACCTTTGTGGTTTTTGAAACCCACTGCCTGTGGTCTACTGTGGAACCAAATATTGCTGCTTCCTTCTTTCCGCATTCTCTTGGAGCAGTTGTTGAGTCTATTGCCCTATAACTTTGTATTTCCTAAAATGAATTTTAAAAATCTACAATAAGTGATGTAAGTCTTTGGCTTTAAAATTTTTCTAATGATTTTCCTATAGCATTTAAAATGAAATCAATACACCTTACCCTGGCTCTTATTATATCACAATATTTGGACAGAGAATTAGAGTGTCTCCTATGTCTATCATGTCATTTCTGAAAGTAAGAAATAACTTTAATTTTTTTGGTAATTAGAAAAGTGATAAAGTCATCGTATAGGACTTTTACCTAAGGGAAAAGAGCTTATTTCTCGGGCTATATCCAGAGCCTATTCTAGCATAAGCAAACTTTGAAGAAAAAGGAAATTACCTAAGATTGGGGATATAAATAAATCATTACCTAGAACTTAAGAGCTAAGGTTTTTAATCACTCTAATCTGAGTTCAGATTTGCTTTTGCATTTACTGTGTGCCCTTAGGTAAATTACTTAACTTCTGTAGGCCTCATTTTATGTATATGGGTTAATGACTGTAGCACAGTGCCTGACTCACAGTAAGTATTTAATAAATGACAGCTACAGTTGAAAACAAATTTGTTTTGGGAGTTAGATCTTAAACATAAGGATCTATGCGATATTTCTTATTTAGGCATAAAACAGGCATACCCTGTATACTTCATACTGTAGTTACTAAACATTGAACATGCTAAGGGACTAAATAAAAATTTCAATTCAGTTCAGTTCATTCGCTCAGTCGTCTCCAACTCTTTGCGACCCCATGAATCGCAGCACACCAGGCCTCCCTGTCCATCACCAACTCCTGGAGTTCACTCAGACACACGTCCATTGAGTCAGTAATGTCATCCAGTCATCTCATCCTCTGTCGTCCCTTTCTCCTCCTGCCCCTAATCCTTCCCAGCATCAGAGTCTTTTCCAATGAGTCAACTCTTCGCATGAGGTGGCCAAAGTATTGGAGGTTCAGCTTTAGCATCAATCCTTCCAATGAACACCCAGGACTGATCTCCTTTAGAATGGACTGGTTGGATCTCCTTGCAGTCCAAGGGACTCTCAAGAGTCTTCTCCAACACCACAGTTCAAAAGCATCAATTCTTTGTCTCTCAGCTTTCTTCACAGTCCAACTCTCACATCCATACATGATCACTAGAAAAACCATAGCCTTGACTAGACAGATCTTTGTTGACAAAGTAATGTCTGTGCTTTTCAATATGCTATCTAGGTTGGTCATAACTTTCCTTCCAAGGAGTAAGCGTCTTTTCATTTCATGGTTGCAGTCACCATCTGCGGTGATTTTGGAGCCCCCCAAAGTAAAGCCTGACACTGTTTCCACTGTTTCCCCATCTATTTCCCATGAAGTGATGGGACTGGATGCCGTAATGTTAGCTTTCTGAATGTTGAGTTTTAAGCCAACTTTTTCACTGTCCTCTTTCACTTTCATCAAGAGGCTTTTTAGTTCCTCTTCACTTTCTGCCATAAGGGTGGTGTCATCTGCATATCTGAGGTTATTGAGATTTCTCCCGGCAATCTTGATTCCAGCTTGTGCTTCTTCCAGCCCAGCGTTTCTCATGATGTACTCTGCATAGAGGTTAGGGAAGCAGGGTGACAATATACAGCCTTGACGTACTCCTTTTCGCATTTGGAACCAGTCTGTTGTTTCATATCCAGTTCTAACTGTTGCTTCCTGACCTGCATATAGGTTTTTCAAGAGGCAGGTCAAGTGGTCTCGTATTCCTGTCTCTTTCAGAATTTTCCACAGTTTATTTTGATCCACACAGTCAAAGGCTTTGGCATAGTCAATAAAGCAGAAATAGATGTTTTTCTGGAACTGTCTTGCTTTTTTGATGATCCAGCAGATGTTGGCAATTTGATCTCTGGTTCCTCTGCCTTTTTTAAAACCAGCTTGAACATTTAGATAGGTATAAATAATTTATAAAACATTAAGAAGACGAAACAGGTTATTTGCCTACATTGTTAATGTTGATACCATTGGTAGCAGTTATTGTAATAGATGGTAGGATTATGTGGCAGAAGAACATAGGAGTTTCTGGAGAAAAGAGTATGTTAATTTAAGAAAGGAAAAATGAACATATCTTTTCTATCAAGACTAATAAGATGTTACACATGAACCTAAGAACTACCAAAGATTCTTGTCAGATTATAGATATATCTAATAATCCTGTTAAGTGGATATTTTCAGTAGACTCTGAAATTTAATTTTTCCCTGAAATTGTGTCCAAAACTTTTGATAATCATTAATTGATAACTTTAAAGCCTTATTTGTACCAGTTGTTTCCATTTATTTATCTCCTAGGCAACCATGTTCTTTATTTTGTTTATCCTAAATTTATCTGCTACTTGAGTTTCAGAATTTGATGGACAAATTTTGACTTTTTCCTTTAGGTTCAAGTGTATTTTTAAAAGTTATCAAAATTAGTAATGTGTGCAATGTTCCTTTGAAAATGGGGAATTTTTATTAGGTGAAGCGGTGATTGATATGTATAGGTGATCTGTAGAGCTGAGATGAAGCCTGAACCTCTTTAGAGATCAGCCTGGTTTGTCCTTTTCTTTCTCCAGACACTGTATTAAGTCCTGGACACTTGTTTGTCTATCTTCCTTTGAAATACTCTTGAGAATTTCTTTAGCATCTAGTTCTGTCTCTGATAACCTCACTTTTAATAATCTCAAATGTTTGTCTTTTAGGAAAACTGTTATTCTGATTTTTTTAAAACATAATTTAATTCTTATGGTTGGAAGTAAAAATAATGGTTCATATATAATTATAGTTGTTATTTGATTAATCTTATAAAGTATATTAGGACATATCTCTTCAGATTGAGTTACTTAATGTAAAAAAAATGAGCCAGCATCTCTCTCCTGTTTCACAAGCATAAAACCTAACATATACAGGCATATTTTTAAGAGTCTTTGTTCAATCTTTGCTCAGGTGAATTCATTACTAGTTTCTGTGTATTTCAAAAGATTTGTGAATATGTTCTGTATTTGAATGTTGTCTTGTAAAATAAGATTCAAACGTGTTACTTAGTAGTGGCATGATTAACTCCTTTTATTCTCTCCCCAGGAGGATAGCAAACAAGCACAGTTTTTAGCCTTGGCAGTTGTATACTTTGTCTCCGTTCTTATGGTGTCAAAGTACAGAGACATTTTGGAACCGCAGAATGAAAGGCACAGCCAGTCTAGAGAAACTGGTAGTGAATGTGGAAATTTGTCGCTCCCTGGTAAGTTTCTGCATTTTATTATCCGGCATCCAAAAGTCAAGTAAAACATTACCTACTTACGGCAGTTAAAATATTCATCCTGGAATTTAAATCCGTTTATGTATACATTAATGAGAACATGCAATTATTTGTTATTAATAACGAAGTGTTTTAAAGACCCTGTAGTTAATTGCAACTAAGACGTGATTTGTTTTAAGTGAGCCATCTAATTAAAAAATAACTGAGAAAATGTTACAGTTTACGAATAAAGTATTAAATGTTTTTAACTCAGCATTTGTTGTGAAGAATAACGTATATTCTTTTATAAGACATATTTGTTAACAAATAAGTGTAATAATTGGAGTTATATATAAAATTAGCTGCCAGTCATAGATGTATAGAGAAGCAGCTAATGTGGTTACAGAAGTAGCTCCTACCCAACAGAGGAGAGTTATCTATCCAATCAGTATTCATTTGGTACCTCTTAGGTACCTGTTCATTACTGATGAGCAGAAACAAAAAATCTGCCTTCATAGAGCTTGTATTCTAGGAGAATAAGTAGAAAATGGGTATATATAATAAAACAAATTGTATAGTATTTTAGAAGATGTTAAGCCTTAAGACAATAAAAATTGGGGAAATAAATCAGGAATAACCAGGAGAAAGGGAGTGTGAATTTTCACTCTAAGGAGAATGGGAAATTTTTGGAGGGCTTTGAGTACAGGAGTTAGAATTGATGTATGTTATTAAAAAGTAGAATGTGGAATTCTGTTAAGATTACTTCCTGTAAGGTAAGAAAAAGCAGAGTTTCAGTTATGGAGCACTGTGTTACAGATTACCTGAAAGCGAAAACTCCCAACTATTTTAGTCTTGTTATCCTGATTCCATGACTTTGATTCAGATAAGGCACAGTGGTAAAAATTCCTGCTCCAAATGATGTTTCTGGGGTTGGAAAGTCTGAGATAATTTTTTACTCATTTATCTAGTGCCTCAGCTAGAATAGCTCCAAGATCTAGGGCTGACGGACTAAAATGACTAGACTGGGGTTGTGTGTCGGGGACCTTGCTACTTGTTTTCAGCTAAATTCCTTTGTTTTACTCCATTAGTTTGGAGGTCCTTTATCTCCTATGTGGAGGTCTCTCTGCATGATCTTACCAGCAAGGTAGCCAGACTGCTTTCAGAGATGTTCAGGGATTCTGAGAATGCACAAACTGTTAGATCTTCTTAAAGACTGGGTACTGAACTGGCCCATTGTCACTTTTGCCACATAAGTGTAAGTATGTCAGGCCCTGTGGAAAATTCTTCAAGAGATGGTAATACCAGACCACCTGACCTGACTCCTGAGAGATCTGTATGCAGGTCAAGAAGCAACAGTTAACTGGATGTGGAACAACAGACTGGTTCCAAATAGGGAAAGGAGTACATCAAGGCTGTATATTGCTACCCTGCTTATTTAACTTATGTGCAGAGAACATCATGAGAAATGCTGGACTGGATGAAGCACAAGCTGCAATCAAGATTGCCAGGAGAAATCTCAATTATGTCAAATATGCAGATGACACCACCCTTATGGCAGAAAGTGAAGAGGAACTAAAGAGCCTCTTGATGAAAGTGAAAGAGGAGAGTGAATAAGTTGCCTTAAAGCTCAATATTCAGCAAGCTAAGATCATAGTATCTGGTCCTATCACTTCATGGCAAATAGGTGGGGAAACAATGGAAACAGTGATAGACTTTATATCCTTCGGCTCCAAAATCACTGCAGATGGTGACTGCAGCCATGAAATTAAAAGACACTTACTCCTTGGAAGAAAAGTTATGACCAACCTAGACAGCTTATTAAAAAGCAGAGACATTACCTTGCCAACAAAGGTCCATCTAGTCAGGGCTATGGTTTTTCCAGTGGTCATGTAAGGATGTGAGAGTTGGACTATAAAGAAAGCTGAGTGCTGAAGAATTGATGCTTTTGAACTGTGGTGTTGGAGAAGACTCTTGAGAGGCCCTTGGAGTGCAAGGAGATCCAACCAGTCCATCCTAAAGGAAATCAGTCCTGAACATTCATATATGTTTAGATTTTGGAATATTCATTGGAAGGACTGATGTTGAAGCTGAAGCTTTAATACTTTGGCCACCTGATGTGAAGAACTGACTCATTGGAGAAGACCCTGATTATGGGAAAGATTGAAGGCAGGAGGAGAAGGGGATGACAGAAGATGAGATGGTTCGATGGCCAATTCAATGGATATGAGTTTGAGTAAACTCCGGGAGTTGGAGATGGACAGGGAGGCCTGGCGTGCTGCAGTCTGTGGGGTCACAAAGAGTCGTACATGACTGAACAGCTGAACTGAACTGAAGTCAGGCGCAGCCCATACTCAAGAACTGCTCAAGGGGATGAATACCAGGAGGCACGACCTGTAGATCCATTAATGTAACAGTCTAACATAACCAGTTAGGAGTATATTGCAATAATCTCGGCAAGAGGTGATTTGGGTATTGACCTGGGTGGTAACTGTAGGGCTAGTGAGAAGCAGTGAGATTTTGGATATATTCTGATGGTGAGAAAGCAGTATTTAAAAATATTAGGTGTCCGTATGTGAAATATCGAAGGTAGTCAAGAATAATAATAATGTACAGTTGGATAGACTGAAGGTGAAACATAGGCAAGGATAAGAAATTTAATTTTCGATATGTTGTGTTTATGATGTCTTTTAGACATATTAAAAAAATGTAGAGTAGGCAGTTACATACAACAATCTAAATTTGATTGAATGATTGAAATAGTGATATTTAATACTTGGAGAGTGAATGAGACCATTAACAATATAAATGTTGATAGAACAAGTAAAAGGATTAAGAACTGAGTACTGAATTCCTCCAAGTTAAGAAATAAGGGAGAAAGAGAAGTGAAGGAAGTGAAGAAGGAATCACAGTAAGGCATGTGAAAAGCTGGAAGAGTGTTACCAGCCTGGAAGGAATACGCGGTTGCTGCTGCTGTTCTGGCCTGGAGAATCCCAGGGACGGGGGAGCCTCATGGGCTGCCGTCTGTGGGGTCTCACAGAGTCGGACATGACTGAAGCGACTTAGCAGCAGCAGCAGCTGTTATGTCAAGAGCTGTTAGGTCGAAAATTGGTCATTGGATTTAGTAAGATGGAACATTTTTGTTGAAATGGAATCAATACCTGATTGGAGGGAATGAAAATCAAATAGAAAAGGTGATGTTCCTTGTGGAACTAGATTTTAAAGGTCATTGAATCATTCATCCATATAAGGTTCGTAACATGTTTTCTAGTAGAATCTATGTCTGAGGTAGAGGTCTTGGGACTATTACCCGAAGAAATGCCAGTGTATAAGGCACAGAAGCCCATTCAGCAGATTGTAAGCAATTTTGTGTTGTATATGTATTACGGCATGAGTAGCAGGAGATAAAGTTGGAGATGAAAAATACTTATTGGTGGACCTACTACTTGCCGGACATTGTTGTAGGCCCAGGCATTGTCACTAGTGCTGGAGATGAAGTGTTAATGAAGACAAATTCACTACCCTGATGAAGTTTACATCCTAGCAGACTTCTATTTTTGAAGAACCTTGAGTATACCCGAAGGATTTTGGAGTTTTTCTTATAGACCAATGGCTTTCAATCTTGTGTTGCTACCCATTGGTATGTCATATTCAGTTTGGGGTTTTCTCAGATACTTTGTTAACCTTATTTATTATTATTATTTTATTAAACTATTTCATTATATGTATATTTACTCAGTACATTTTATAGATTAATTTGTTTTAGCCTTTTAAAACATGCTGTAAGTTTCATAATCTAAAACAATTAGGAGTCAATGTACCTTTTTAAAATTATTTGTAAATTTTTTTAATTTTTACTTTTCTTCTTTTTCTGGGCAAGATGTAGAAGACTCACCAGCAGCATCGAGCCCAGTAACTCCAGCATCTGTGGAAGAATCTGGAAGCATATCACCTGCTCCAAGGAGGGACTCAGGCATTGGGGGAGAAACAGCTCCTGGGCTAGGCAGCTGTGAGGACGTGGCTGCTCCTGGAGCCCCTCAGAGCGTCACTGCAGGCCCCGATGCCATCAATGAGGCGCTGTGCACTCTTTCTTCAGAAGTCAGTAAATCTCAGGAAACCAAAAGTGACGGAGGGAATGAATTGGATAGCCAGGCTGCACCGTCAGTTCCAGTTTCAAAAAATGTCAACGTGAAGGACATTCTCCGAAGCTTAGTAAACATACCAGCAGATGGGGTCACCGTGGATCCTGCCCTTCTGCCACCAGCCTGCCTTGGGGCTCTCGGAGATCTCTCTGCTGAACAACCTGTGCAGTTCAGATCTTTTGACAGGTACTATAAATAGTCTTTTGTTTTAGCATCTTATAAATACATGCATTATAATGGAGTTTAAGCAGGAATTTAACTTTGTTAAATTTTGTAGCTTCAGCATTAAAAAGGGATGTTTTAATCTAGTTTTGAAAATTATGATATTTTGTTGACAGGTTTGTATATCATTTCATTTTTTTAAAAATTAAATTTATTTATTTTAATTGGAGGCTAATTACTTTACGATATTGTAGTGGTTTTTGCCATACATTGACATGAGTCAGCCGTGGGTGTACATGTGTACCCCATCCTGAACCCCCTTCCCACTTCCCTCCCCATCCTACCCCTCTGGGTCATCCCTTGCCCTGGCCCTGAGCACCCTGTCTCATGCATTGAACTTGGACTGGTGATGTGTTTCACATATGATAATATACATGTTTCAATGCTATTATCAACATAATCATTAAGATTGTTTAAGAATAATGTTAATATCACATTCAGTTCAGTTCAGTCACTCAGTCATGTCCGACTCTTTGCGACCCCATGAATCGCAGCACTCCAGGCCTCCCTGTCCATCACCAGCTCCCAGAGTTCATTCAAACTCATGTCCATCGAGTCGGTGATGCCATCCAGCCATCTCATCCTCTGTCATCCTCTTCTTCTGCCCCCAATCCCTCCCAGCATCAGTTATTTCCAATGAGTCAACTCTTTGCATGAGGTGGCCAAAGTATTGGAGGTTCAGCTTCAGCATCAGTCCTTCCAATGAACACCCAGGACTGATCTCCTTTAGAATGGACTGGTTGGATCTCCTTGCAGTCCAAGGGACTCTCAAGAGTCTTCTCCAACACCACAGTTCAAAAGCATTAATTCTTCGGTGCTCAGCTTTCTTCACAATCCAACTCTCGCATCCATACATGACCACTAGAAAAACCATAGCCTTGACTAGACAGATCTTTGTTGACAAAGTAATGTCTGTGCTTTTCAATATGCTATCTAGGTTGGTCATAACTTTCCTTCCAAGGAGTAAGCGTCTTTTAATTTCATGGCTGCAGTCACCATCTGCAGTGATTTTGGAGGCAGAAAAACAAAGTCTGCCACTGTTTCCACTGTTTCCCCATCTATTTCCCATGAAGTGATGGGACCGGATGCCATGATCTTCGTTTTCTGAATGTTGAGCTTTAAGCTGACTCTTTCACTCTCCTCTTTCACTTCCATCAAGAGGCTTTTTAGTTCCTCTTCAGTTTCTGCCATAAAGTGGTGTCATCTGCATATCTGAGGTTATTGACATTTCTCCTGGCAATCTTGATTCCAGCTTGTGCTTCTTCCAGCCCAGCGTTCCTCATGATGTACTCTGCATAGAATTTAAATAAGCCTTGATGTACTCCTTTTCCTATTTGGAACCAGTCTGCTGTTTCATGTCCAGTTCTAACTGTTGCTTCCTGGCCTGCATACAGATTTCTCAAGAGGCAGGTCAGGTGGTCTGGTATTCCCATCTCTTGAAGAATTTTCCACAGTTTATTGTGATCCACACGGACAAAGGCTTTGGAATAATCAAAGCAGAAATAGATGTTTTCCTGGAACTGTCTTGCTTTTTCGATGATCCAGCGGATGTTGGCAATTTGATCTCTGGTTCCTCTGCCTTTTCTAAAACCAGCTTGAACATCTGGAAGTTCACGGTTCACGTACTGTTGAAGCCTGGCTTGGAGAATTTTGAGCATTATTTTACTAGCGTGTGAGATGAGTGCAACTGTGTGGTAGTTTGAGGATTCTTTGGCATTGCCTTTCTTTGGGATTGGAATGAAAACTGACCTTTTCCAGTCCTGTGGCCACTGCTGAGTTTTACAAATTTGCTGGCATATTGAGTACAGCATTTTAACAGCATCATCTTTCAGGATTTGACATAGCTCAACTGGAATTCCATCACCTCCCCTAGCTTTGTTTGTAGTGATGCTTTCTAAGGACCACTTCACTTCACATTCCAGGATGTCTGGGTCTAGGTGAGGGATCACACCATCGTGATTATCTTGGTCATGAAGATCGTACAGTTCTTCTGTGTATTCTTGCCACCTCTTCTTAATATCTTCTGCTTCTGATAGGTCCATACCATTTCTGTCCTTTATCGAGCCCATCTTTGCATGAAATGTTCCCTTGGTATCTCTAATATTCTTGAAGAGATCTCTAGTCTTTCCCATTCTGTTGTTTTCCTCTATTTCTTTGCATTGATTGCTGAGAAAGGCTTTCTTACCTCTTCTTGCTATTCTTTCGAACTCTGCATTCAGGTGCTTATATCTTTCCTTTTCTCCTTTGCCTTTCACTTCTCTTCTTTTCACAGCTATTTGTAAGGCATCTCCAGACAGCCATTTTGCTTTTTTGCCTTTCTTTTCCATGGGGATGGTCTTGATCCCTGTGTCTTGTATGATGTCATGAACCTCTGACCATAGCTCATCAGGCACTCTGTCTATCAGATCTAGTTCCTTAAATCTGTTTCTCACTTCTGTTGTATAAACATAAGGGATTTGATTTAGGTCATACCTGAGTGATCTAGTGGTTTTCCCTACTTTCTTCAATTTAAGTCAGAATTTGGCAATAAGGAGTTCATGATCTGAGCCACAGTCAGCTCCTCGTCTTATTTTTGCTGACTGTATAGAGCAAGTTGTGTATTAAATAATTTTCTTCTTTGTTTGTTGGAACCTAAAATCACTTATTCTTCCAAATGGTTATCTTTCACTCCCCTGCTGTCAGTATGTGCCAGCCTTTATGGAAAAAGTGGGAATCTGAATTCTGGCAGACTTAGGAGTTCATCTAAGTGTTCAGTCTTGACAGCTTGAGAGAGCTGACTGGAGATTCCTGACTTTGTAGGTTCTGTTGTCCTAAGAAACCTTTGGCTAATTTGCTTGAGATGCTTCTTTATATTAAATTTACAGTAAATTTTCTGAAATTGTGTCTGTAAGACATATATATGAGTTATTGAATTCTTTTTCAAAGGTCAACATTTTTATATGAAACAAGCTCTACCTTATAGAAAAGTTGCCAATTAGAAGAAATTTTACTTTTCCTAAACCTGTTGAGGGGAAATTGATACAATACGCCATCCTTTTTGAATAGTTTATTGTGTTTTTTTTCTGCATGTCCACAGTAAATTCATCACAATAAGGAAATTAAGATTGATATCATACTTGCACATCTTCAAACCCATTTCAAGTTTCGTTGATTTTCTCAGTAATGCTCTTTTTAGTAGAAGGATTGAATTCAGAATTGTGCACTGTATTTTGTTGTGTCTCTGTTCTTCATTTTGGAAGAATAGTTCCTTATTCTTTGCTTGAATTTAATAGCCTCGACCCTTTAGAAGGTGAGATTCCAGCTGTTTTGCATAATGTCCCTCAGTTTAGTTTGTTATTGTTTCCTCGAGATTCGATTCAATTTAAAGCGTCTTTGGGAGTAGTATCTCAGAAGTGGCCCTGTTTTTTCCTGTTGTGTTCTAACAAGTGGCACGCAGTTTTATCTTCTTACTGATGATACTCATTCAGATCATTTATTAAAATGGGATTTTCTGGGTTTCTCCACTGTTAAGGTACTCCTTGGGAAGAGGTACTATGAAACTGTTATCATCCTCATCAAATGAATTCAATACATTCAATATATGGCCTTATGGTTTCCTGTTTTATAGAATGAATTATACTGTTATGTTGTTGTTTATCTTGATACTGAAATTGTCTCTTATTTATCCAGTGGGATTGCCTTCCAGTTGGCTTCTGTTTTCTTTTGACATATTTTCATCATAATTTCCTACTTTCTGGTTGTTTATTTCACTGTGCCTTCTCTGTATTTCATCTTATCTCTTGATTTCCTACTTCAGACTTGTTGGCACATTAGACGTCCAAGCTGGTTAAAATTATTTATATAATTAAGGTGCACTGAACACTGGGAATATATAATTTTCTTGGAAAATCTTTTTGCCATCATCCTCTGTCATCTTGTTCCTTCTCCCTCTGTCTAAAGTTTAGATCGAGTGTCCTGGAATGATAAGACTGGTAGAGTCTCAGTTCCAGGTAAATAGCATATTGGTATATGTGTGATGTGTTGCTATAGAGACAGTGGTTGCTAGAGTCAGATCTTTTTTTCCTTTTATTCCTTTCTTTCTTTTTTTTTTAAATTAGGCTTATAGGAATTATATATTGATTCTGGAAATCAGACACAGCTGTGTGTGAGTTCTGGCTCATTTACTTATTAGTGGATTTGGACAAATTACTTCATCCCTCTGAGTCTCAGTTTCCTATGTGACAGTGTGATACTATAGGACTATTAAAGCGGAAAAAAAGCAGAACAATATGTATTGGTGTGAAATGATATTGAATATATATTAATCTGTAGCACTTAGCATGGAGAAATCTAGAAGTTTAAAAGATTATGCCTAGTGTTAATGAGGGTACATTGTGGAGGGCATTGTGGTACAGTTTATTTGAGGGAAAATTGGCAGTTAATTAAAATTTTAAATATGCAAACTTAATTATATCTCTAGAATTTTATACAGATGTATACAAGTACAAAATGTTTTCTTCCTGTAAGAGGAATTTCTTAATTAAGCTAATACCTGTTGAGCTTTTACCCTGTGAAAGTGTTAAAGTGCATTGTTTTAGATAGGCAGGTAGGTGGGTAGACAGATACTGTTTTTGTTTTTATTTTACAGATGAAGAAACTGAGGCATAGGGAATGTAAAAAAGCAGCTTAAGCTCTTGTGCTAATAAGTGGTGGAGCTGGGATTTAAGCCATAGCCAGTGGACTCTCTACCCTGTCATTTGGCAGTGCTGTGCAGACGTAGTTGCAAATGAAGAACTGGTTGCTTGTGTTGTTTCCTATGCATATGGTAAATATATGGTAAATACTCCGCAGCCACTGATGAGAGAAAAGCACAACACTATGTATTGATTTGAAATGATGTTGAAGATATATTATTAAATGAAAAAGCAGAGTACAATTTAGGTTGGGATTTAATTGTCTTAAAAATATATATATGTTTCCATATGTCTCAAAAAGTATATGACAAACTGCAATGACTATATTTTGAGGTATAAATGATTAGGCTTTTAAAAAATTGACAGTATTTATAAATTTGTTTAAATTTGTATTAATGTTAGATTAAATTATGAGAAAACCTTGAGGGTAGGTTTTTACCTTTAATGTATATTTCTAATATAATCAGAGTTGTTTCCTTATAAATTCCCTAATTTTCACGTGTTTTGGCATTTATTTCTTCTTAAATAGTGGACAAATTTTCTGTGCCTTCATGATACCTTCAGTGAGTAGGTTATGAACTTGTTCAGGAAACTGAAAAGGGAATCCATTTTTAGGGATTTATTAAAATAGAAAACAAAGGGGAATTTGACAGTACTATTTTTCAGGAGGCTGTTTGGAGCTTACATGTCTGGTATGCATTTAACATATTGTCTGATGGCAAGCAAACTGCTCTGTTTTCCCCCTCTCTTTTTCAAAGCAAGAGACACCTTTTGAAAAACTTTTCATGCAGCTTTAGACCAAAGGAGTATCTTAGAGAATTTCAAAGCATCCCTCTGATCGTGTATTTATCTCTGGAATGCTGTGTCAGAAATCACAACTCTCCTCATATCTTAAGAATTATCAACTTCCAAGCAATAGCTGGAAAGTTTAGAGTAACAGCTCCATGAGTGGAACCTTGCTGATGGGCTGCCGGGTTGTGGGCCTTTGTGGATGGCAAGGTGTTTGTGTTCATTCCCATGCCAAAATTCCTGCTCTTATCTCCTTCAGAGATTCTCTCTGGTGATTAGTGGATGCCAGGGATTTATCTTGATAAAGTTCAAGGGCTTTGTCTGGCTTTTCAGCTAGATCCTTAGGGAATAAAGTACTTGGCTTAAAATGCTCTTCTCCTTTAGTGAACTATTTGCATGTTAGAGAAAATAGCGTTTCTGTGAAAGTTTATGATATTTCAAACTGATACAATTCTGAAATGGAACTTCTCAACCTTAGTGATCTGGAAGAAAATGTTGCTCTCTCTTTGTTACTCAATTAAAAGAAATCTTCAAAAAAGTCTCCCTAGTTCAGGTAAGAAAAAGAAAAGTCAGCAGTGTTTACTTTCTATCTGTGGAGGCGACTTAGGAAAGTTACTTCTTTCTCATTTGTAAAATGGGGCTAATAATATGAAGTGCTTACCTCTCGGGTTGTTAGTATAAATAATCCCCTCGTGGTGGTAGTTTGTTGTAAATGTAAATAACACAATTCATATATGTCCTTAGCATAGTGCTTTACAGATACTAATTATTAAAGTTGGTGGGTATAAAGAAAAAAAGCTATAATATGTGGAATTTTGTACTTTAATATTTCATTATAACTTGAAAGTATGGAAAAACAGCTTGCATAATTAAAGGATTTACCTGTCTTCTGTTTTTTTATGCCAAAAAGTTTGAAGTGCTTTTTCTTAAAATTGATGGCATATGTCAAAAATTCAGTCAAGCATTTCAATTTGTTTTAAGTAGAACCTTAAGCTGTAGGATGAAAATGATGCCATTTTATTAAAATTTTAAGACAGGGTTTACTAATCCATTTGCTCAGAGGTAAAGAATCTGCTTGTCAAGGAGGAGATACAGATTTGATCTGTGGGTTGGGAAGATCCCTTGGAGAAGGAAATGGCCACTGACTCCAGTATTCTTGCCTGGAAAATCCCATGGACAGAGGACCCTGGTGGCTGCAGTCCATGGGGTCACAAAAGAGTTGGACAGGAGTTAGCAACTAAACAACAACGTTGCTAACAGTTTAGAGTTACACTTTTATACATGATAAGTATGGTAGCTTAAATATACCCCTGTGTTGAAGATTTTAGTCTTTTACACAGAAAATTTATAACTTACAGCAATAAAGACAGTAAAGGGAGTGAGAATATCATGAAGTTTGCCTCCTACTTAATGTCCTTCCAAGTGAATCTTTGTGATTGAATTTTCTTTGTTTTTATGTGGCCCAAAGCTAAAGCATTATATTGTTACTTTCTCAGAGGTGATTTGAAACAAACATTGAATATGGAAATTGATTAATTCTATTTGTCTATTATGTACTGAGGAAATTGCTAAAGAATTCAGTTTTTCTGTTTCTGAGCAGAGATATTTTTGTATTTTAGTAGCCGTCTATGGGGTTGCACAGAGTCGGGCATGACTGAAGCGACTTAGCAGCAGCAGCAGCAGTACATATGTATTAATAATTTTAAATCTTGGAAGCCTTTATTCTCATTGCTTATAGATTATAATATAGAATTATGTTTAAATGTTACTGTAATTGTGGTGATGTACAATTTTTGAATATTCTAAAAATCATTTAATTTTATACTATATATGAATAAATTACATGGAATGTGAATTATATCTCAATAAAACTTAAGAAACTGGTTCAAATTAGAGGCCCTTGTTTAGATAAACCTAGAATTGTGGGTCAGTTCTGCCATCTACCTTGACAAATTACTTTTACTTTCTGAACTTTACTTTTCCAGTTTTTTAAATGAAAGTAATAACTATGTTAGGATTATTTTGTGAATTGTGTAGTAATTCTTGACATATTATCAGTGCTTAATCTTAGCATTCATTAATGATTTGTTAAGTTTATATGATAGGATCATGTACTATATGTATTTATTAAGTTTGTATAATTGGATCATGCAAGAACACAAAGAATAGTGAACATCATCTTGGCTGTCTGGGGACACTTAACCTTTGGGCAAGGTTTTGGAAGGTGAGAAGGAGGATTGCTGGCAAACAGACTGAGCGGAAGGAATCTTGGTAGAGAAACGGCGCGTACAAAGGATTGGAGTTGTGAGATAATGTACATGCTTAGCTCAAGAACCATAAGAGCATGTTGCAGAAGTCCGTAAGGAATGCTAGGTAAATGTAAATTCATATGGGAACCCACACTTCAGATGTGTTTGGAATGAGAATGTGTGAAAGATATTGGACAGTAAATATTTACTGAACTAAGTTATAGCTGTTATTCATGATCGAAAACATTATTAATGGCACTTGTCTGAAGGAACAGAAATGAGGTCGGGTTCTCTCGTTATCTGTTATTAACTGTGCCACCTTTGACGAATAGAGATTTTGTGTTTTACGGGATATCTGTGGTAAATTTTTCATTGTTGCTATCTTTTCACCATTTTGTTAAACATACAGAGAAGTTCAAAGTGTCGTACAGTGAACATTTAGTGACCTGTCACTGAGATTCTGCAATTAGCCCTTATTTCTTTACTTCATTGTACAATTCTCCATATAACCATCTCTGTATCCATCAGTCTTATTTTTTATGCATTTCAAAGTAAGTTGCAGGCATAAGATCACTTCAGTCTTAAAACAGTTAAGGTGCGTACGTCTCTAACCAGAGACCAATACAGTTTTTTAAGGTAAAGTGTACATACTATGATAGGCACAAATCTTAAGTGTGCCATTTTATGAGTTTTGACCAATTAAGCACCTGTGTAACCTAAATTTCCAGTCAAGTTGTCCTCAGTCTTGAAAGTTCCTTAATGCTCCTTCCTAGCTAGTGCCTGTCCCTCACAGGCAATTATTGTTGTATATTTTTTAAACAATAGATTAATTTTGCTTTTTCTAGAACTTCATGTAGGAAGTTCATGAAGGATTTAAATCCTTACATCCTTAAAGGAAATACAAAATGTGTGTTCTTCCGTATAAGGCTTCCTTCACTTAACATAATGCTTTTGAGATTCATACATGTTATGTTAATCAATCAGTAGTTTATTTATATTACTATTATTCCTATATGTATACAACCAAATTTTAATTCATTTTTCTGCTTAAAGATTCAGGGCTATTTCCAGATTTTGGTTGTTATCAGTAAAGCATTTCTTAATGTTATTGTATCTATTCTTTATGGTCTTAAGTTATCGTGAGGAAATTTCTAAGAGTAGAATTGCTGGTACATAGGGTAGGCTTATGGCTTAAATTTCAAATATAGAAAAAACGGTTTCACTTTTCTAAAGACTAAATTCTGTCGCTCCTATCAGTAGAGTAAACCAGATCTTGCTAGTTGTTTCTTTTATGAACAAATGTCAGAGTAAATCCTCCATGTTCACCCCTCTCCCGTCAAAATAGCTTGCTAGCAAATAAATAGCTACAGAGTTTCTTAAACAATAGGCTTGTAAAGTTTTGCCTGTAGCAGGTAATGCACAAAGTACATTTTGTATTGTTTTGTGAGTGTACTACCAGCACACGTGTACACACACACACACACACGTGCACACATGCAGAGAGGGGGTCGTCCACTCCCCCTAAAGTCAATAGTCTTCATGTGATATGAGCTACCATGATTTCAGCACAGCATTTTGGATTGAGGGCTCAGGTGGCTGTTGCTCCTATTTTTTAGTGTATAGTTAACATTGGCAGTCACCCTTATAATGAGGTGCCACCAGCTACCCCCAAGTACATTGAATACACCATGCCTAGCGCAAGAGAACTTGATTTAATTGGCAACAGTGTTTGCTGTCACATGATAGGCACTGAAGTAAAACAGAACCTATTTCACTTTGTGTTGTCTCTTTCTGATGTAACAATGCAAACAAAATGTATTGTTAAAGTATTGGAATTACATAATTTTCACTTCTGAATGCATTTATTGGGATCAAGTAACTTTATTTCGAAACGGAATAAAGCTGTTAAGGGAATACTTGAAGCTTGCAGTTACAATATTGTCAACAAAAGATGTGATTAAATAAATTGAATGTTGAAGACTTTAGGCTTATGGTTAACACCAGGTAATTAAAAGTAAGCACTGCTGTGGGAGTGTATTATATATCAGCTGTCCTCTTTACCTCATTAACTGGTTTTTTGCATGTTTATGGAGCTAACTTCAATTAAAAGTGCCTTTTACATTATGCCTAATAAGGTCTTTTAGTTACTATTTTGGCATAAAGTATTACCCTTTAATTGAAATTGGTATATCATAAATACCTGTGTTTAAATAATACAGAGATGAACAAATTTGATTAGTTGATATTTTTATATCTAGCTTTTATGTGTATGCATTGTTTATTTGTAATATTATCACAAGATGGTCTTTGAGGGTTGAAAAGTAAAAGTTTGACTGTGTACATGTTTAAAAATTGTTAATGTCTGCATTTTCTTACTTTATAAGATTTCTAAGGTTTTATCATTTCAACTTACTGGTGCTTTAAGATTCTTGTAGAAATCTGTTGAGTTTTCTGCTTCACTTCTGAGGTTAAGAAAAAGTTACTTCTCCACATGAATGCCATATTTCTTTTTTGTATATACCTTTGGTTATATTTTAAGTTGGATAATTAAAGATGATTTTAAATTTAAAGAATATAGTAAATATAAGTTTAAATGTTAACATGTATTATTATATTTTCATAGAACATTATCTTGATTCTGAAAAGAATAAATTAATGTGAATACCATTGAAGTGATTTCTCATTGAGAATATTTTCTAAATTGTACATCAGAATAGAGATATATGGTAGAAAGAAGTTGGTTTCCTATTTTCTGTTTTGAAGTTTCTGTAATTGTGTGATCTTCTATATTTTAAAATCTATTTATTTTCTTTTTTACAGAAGTGTCATCGTTGCGACAAAAAAATCAGCAGTCTTACCTTCCACACTTACAGGTACACCTACCAATGCTGTTAGTGTGGTTTCTTCAGTAGATTCAGCTCAAGCCTCAGATGTGGGGGGAGAATCACCTGGTGAGTTTGTTACCAGTGAATACAACAAAAAAGTTCTTAATCTCATTTTAGCAAAGTTTAGGATTGTTGATTAAGTAAAAAGTTTTGTAAGGCGTGTTTTAAATGATTATACTTTTGTATTGTTGATTATTTAGTAATTTTCTGAATAAATTTGAGCAATATGAAATAAATTAAATCAAGGATTTCAGTACTTTTCCCACTTAAACGTAGTAGTGTGTGATGAATTGGATGCCACTATTTGTGTGGATGAATGAATGAGAGATCTATTAAAATACTTTTTTCCTCTCCCTGCTCTTGAGTTGTATATAGGTAGTGTTTAGTATGAGAAAGTTTTGGTGAAATTTGGTCTTTGAGTCTGGTTGTCAATTGCCAGCTGTTCATGTGGTATCCAGTGCTTTGCTCTCTCTTGCATAGTGTCTGAGTTAGATACTTGGGAGGGGAATGCTGCCCTCGAGTCGTCATTCAGGTGTTAGTCTTGGTAGTTCAGTAACTCTTACTGCAGTTTGATTTTTGTCCCAGCTCTCTTTCTATATTCCTTCCAAAGTCTTGGGTGCAAGACCTTAAATCCTAGCAGTTTTTAAGAAACTTAGTGATAATTCTGGGTGAACTTGAAGACTCTGTGATATTAAAAGGACCAAGTTATTGAGTAGGAAATGGCAACCCACTCCAGTATTGTTGCCTGGAAAAGTCTATGGACAGAGGAGCCTGGCAGGCTACAGTCCATGGGTAGCAAGGAGTCAACGCAAATGAGCAGCTGAGCACAAACAAACAAGGGCCCACCGTAATCCCGGCTGATCTCATCTCAAAATCCACAATCACAGGTACAAAGATTGTTTTTGTAAATAAAGTCCTCTTTGTAGGTTCTGGGGGTTACAACTTGGGCATACCTTTGGGGCTGCTATTAAACCTGCTGTGGTCTTTTTTTTTTCTTATAGACTTTTTTTTTTCTTTGTTGTGCTATTTCATTTAAAAAAAAACCCTAAACTAAAAAACTAGAAAAAAATTAATCCCCCAAAGAATTTATTCTTTCTTGTTACTCTAGGATGAGATTAATGAAAAATAGAAGGAATTTTGAAAGAATGAGTAGGTGGGCTGTATTAAAATCAGAAATACTGTTTTCTCCTCATCTTTTGGGACATTTCAGGCCTCCTATCCACTGTTCTACTTTTGTTTGGTAAACAAGTATATTTCAGAGAGTTTTGCTTCAAACTTGATATTTCTACTAGCCAATTGTCAGGGACATTTTATTTTTCCTTTCTGTGTACTACATAGCACGTGTTCTAGAAACAAAGACTAGGATTGTTTATTTATTGTCCCTGGTTTTTTTCCCCCCTTTCATTGTAGTTATTTTACTTGTGTCAACAGAAACATTTTTTCAAAAGTTTAAATGTGATTAATTCTTTACAACTTTCTTAGTGTTGAGTGATAGTAGAAAATGCTCACAGTAGGTTAAATAAAATATTACATGCAATGCTTTACATGTTGTGTAATAGTAAATATTTGAAGTATATATATATATTTTTATATATGAAAAGCAAGGAAATGTACACTGAAGTTACATGATTTTTTCCATGAATTACTGGAAATTTTGATTTTTGAAAATTTTAATTTTAGTATATTTTCCAAAAATTTATCAGTAACCCTATATTATTTTGGGGCTTTCCGGGTGGCTTAGAGGGTAAAGTGTCCACCTGCAATGCGGGAGACCCTGGTTCAATCCCTGAGTCAGGGCGAACCCCTGGAGAAGGCAATGGCAACCACTCCGCTACTCTTGCCTGGAAAATCCCATGGATGGAGGAGCCTGGGAGGCTCAGTCCATGGGGTCACAAAGAGTCAGACACGACTGAGTGACTTCACTTCACATATTATTTTTATACTTAAGAAAAATAGTTGTTGAAGAAAAATGTTTACAAGGAAACTAAAAGCTGCAATAGTAGTAGACAGCCTTGTGCTGTCTCATTTTTTATTTTATTAAAACATTTAAGCAAAGTAATAGACCTTATTGTTCAGATGATTTAGGCTATAGGAATGGAAGGTAGAGAGTTCCTGTATTATACCTTCTTAGTTTTACCCCCTCTTCATTCCTGTGTCATTAATATCTTGCAATAGTATTGTATATGTATATATTTTTCATCATTCATTGTCTTATGAGAAACTATAAAGGAAAATAAGTATAGTACTCTAGTAGAATTTCCTTCTTCTTTATTGTTCCATTATACTCTGATGTGTGTTTTTTTTTTTAAATTTTGCAGAAGAAGCAATTTGGTGATCTGTTTTGGACCGGTTATATACATTTATGTTCTTTCACCTCTATTGAAAGGCCTTAAAAAGAGTCAACTGTGATTTTTCTAGACCAGCCCCCTGTTGGGAAAAAGGCAGATGTTACTAACATCTATGAAACTTTCTGCCATCTTTTAAATTCAGTAATATTAATTTCTGGTAACTTCCTAGACCATATGTAGTAAGTTCATTATTTTCATCTTATTTGGAATACAGTGCCCTTTAATTTCAGTTTATGGGACAAATTAAATAGGATCTGAGTTTTAAAAATTTGTGCAGTCTTTGTCTGACTTATTTCAATAAAGACAGAAAAAGTGTTAAATAAAAAAATAAATAACAGTGATATGAGGGAAAGAAAAAAATTCCTGCAGTCTTCAGAAGAGATAAATAGAAAGAAAGCTGATATATGGGTAATATTTAATATTAATAGAAAAAGGCTGAGTTATAGGTAATATTTGACAGAAAGGGGGCTCCCCAGGTGGTACAAGTGGTAAAGAATCCATCTGCCTGTGGCCCCTGAGGCAGGAAGATCCTCTGGTGTAGGAAATGGCAACCCACTCCAGTATTCTTGCCTGGGAAATCCCATGGACAGAGCAGCGTGGTGTGCTATAGTCAGTGGGGTTGCAAGGTGAGAACACACACGCTGGTTTGCTATTTAATATAAAACAGTATGATGAATTTTCTTCTGAAGCCATTTTCCAGTAATCATTATAATGTAAAATACTCACCCTGAAGAACCATATGCAGAATGACAGAATAATTTTCCATCTTGAAGACTGTTATAATTGTTGGATGTTGCTCTTGTTCAGTTGCTAAATTGTGTTTGACTCTCTGCAACCCCATGGACTACAAGCTTCCCTGTTCTTCACCATCTCCCAGAGTTTGCTCAGACTCATGTTCATTGACTTGGTGATGCCATCTGACCATGTCATCCTCTGTGGGCCCCTTCTCATCCTGCCCTCAGTATCTCCCAGCATCAAGGATGTTTTCCAGTGAGTTGGATCTTCACATCGGGTGGCCACAGTATTGGAGCTTCAGTACCAATCCTTTGAAGAAATATTTACGGTTGATTTCCTTTACAATTGACTGATTTGACTTTCATGCAGTCCAGGGGACTCTAAAGAGTCTTCTCCAGCACCACAGTGAGACAGCATCACTTCTCCAGCGCTCAATCTTCTTCACGGTCCAGCTCTCACATCCATACATGACTACTGGGAAAACCGTAGCTTTGACTGTATGGGCCTTTGTTGACAGATAGCTGTTTCTGCTTTTTCATATGCTGTCTTGGGTTTGTCATAACTTTTCCTTCCAAGGAGCAAGGGTCTTTTAATTTCATGGGTGCAGTCACCATCCACAGTGATTTTGGAGCCCAAGAAAATAAAACCTGCCACTGCTTTCCACTTTTCCCCCTTCTATTTGCCTTAAAGTGATGGGAACGGATGTCATGGTCTTTTGAGTGTTGAGTTTTAAGCCAGCTTTTTCACTCTCCTCTTTCATCCTCATCACGAGGCTCTTTAGTTCCTCTTCACTTTCTGCCATTAGGGTGGTATCATCTGGATATATCTGAGGTTATTATTTCTCCCAGCAGTCTTGATTCCAACTTGTACTTCATCTGTCCTGGTATTCCACATGATGTACTCTGCACAGAAGTTAAATAAATAAATACTTAGGGTGACAAAATGTAGCCTTGATGTACTCCTTCGCCAATTTTAAACCAGTCTGTTGTTCCATGTTCATTTCTAACCGTTACTTCTTGACTTTCATACAGATTTTTCAGCAGACAGTTAAAGTAGTCTGATGTCCCCATCTCTTTAAGAATTTTCCACAGTTTGTTGTGATTCACACAGTCAAAGGCTTTAGTTAGTGAAGCACTCTGCAACCAGGTGATAATTTACCAGTTTCCCCCCGCTTATTTAAATTTCGTATAGTTTATGGTGGTAGTATTTCCCAAATAGTTCCCACTGTCTTCCATTTTGGAGTAGATTTTCTAATAGTTTCCTTTTTCTCTCTAGCTCCTATTATTTAAAAATTAATTCATTCTAAGTTGCTGTAAGTTGTTTATTGATGGTAGTCTTTAGTTCTGTCACTTGTTTTGATATCTTTTTCCTCTTCCTTTGTCACTAGGCTCATGTTGTCACTTACGTGGTATCTTGATTTTAGTTTGTTGCTTCTGTTGATTGCTGCCATGAACGTTATTGCTTTGATAAGAAATCCTGTTTCTGACTCTCCTCAGTTCAGTTCAGTTGCTCAGTCGGGTCCGACCCTTTGCGACCCCATGAATTGCAGCCCGCCAGGCCTGCCTGTCCATCACCAACTCCTGGAGTTCACCCATCGAGTCTGTGATGCCATCCAGCATCTCGTCCTCTGTCGTCCCCTTCTCCTCCTGCCCCCAATCCCTTCCAGCTACAGCCCTGCCTTTCATGCTTTTGCCTACCATACTTCCCTTGTAGTCTGTTCTCTTTTCACCTGGAATCCAATCAAATAAAGAGATATTTCTGCTGTTAATAGTTTTAGTTGATAGATTTTTTTGTTTTCTTTTTGGTAGATCTCTTGATTTAAGTTATTTTCCATTAAAAAGTAGGCTATATATAGTATATTGAATCTTATTATCCTTCTGATTCAAACAGGATTTGGGGAAAATGATTTGTGGATGAATTGATTGTTACTGTGATTACGTGCTGGGCTGGGCAGTTTGTTCTTGTAAACCTGAGCAAGTTAGATATTGGTCTTGGGTTTGATCATGGATTATTTTCTTTATTTGAAAGTATAGTTAATATCTGTCCCTGTAGACAATAAACCTTTGTGCCGTGGGATGACTTCAGTTCTGAATTTTATAGTGAGTCAGCAACAAAAAATGAACTGTTCATATTCAGTAATAGTTGTTGGTAAATAAAAATATGCTTGATAGTAGATTAGCAAAAATGGAAGTTTCCTTGGGAGAAATCATGGGACTAGAAAACATAAAACATGAGTTTTGTACCAGAAAAGTTTAAACTATTTGGAAATTTTGATATCAAAATGTGATTGCTGTGCTTTATGTGTGGCACAGTTAAAGAGAAACTAGGACTGGATCCCAGAAAAAGAACTGGAGCTTGTCAACTTATGTGAGGTCAGAGGCTTTTCTGTTAAAACATTACCTCCAAAATCATTTTGTGAAAAATAAATTTGTAAATAAATTTTAAAGCAGTGTATGTTATTCAGATGATGATCAATGTTCAAATTTCAGAGTTTGGTTTGAATAATATTTCTTAGCTCTTATAGCATTTTATTAGCAAAAACATTTAATATAATAATGACAGATCTTTCATAGTAAGTTGTAAAATATTCATCAGAGAACAAAGTATACCCTTTGTGTATGCATATTTGTTTATAAAGAACACTAAAAGAGAAAATAGAGGTTTTTAGAAATATATCAAAATTTATAGATTTTCAAATTACTTATTGGTAAAAGTTTAATTGCCCAGACTGCATGTTAAGATGCAGTTACTCTTTATTCAAATATCCTGTGGTATTTTTCAAATATATGTGATTGCAAAGCATAAATGATTAAAACAGAATTGAAGTAAGCCCAATGAAGGATCTAAATGAATTGCTCTTAAGTACTTTAAGTGCTGAGTCTTTGCTAATTTGCAAAATTCAATAATCATACCTTTATTAGAATATTAGGCTCTATATTCTTTTTTTATCAGAGCCATGCATGTTATTGATATGAATTAGAATGTTTATTTTTAATGTCAAAGGAAAATACTTGGTTCTTCACTTTTATAATATTTGACCCAAGAGGCTTATCTTTACTTATTTAATAAAAATTTCTTTTATTTAATGAAGAGTTTAAACTGGCATGTAGACTGTCCCTCCTTGAATAGGTCTGGAATGGGTGGGGAGGGAAAGAGGGAGAAAAGGAGAGAGGATGCAGTTGAAAAATACAGTGTTTAGGGATTAAATATTGGCATTTGTTTTAATGAGACTTTATTGCAAAGGACATTATTTATGTAGACCCTTAGGGACCTTGAATAAACAATTGGCTATTCTCTGGATAGATGCTAGACAGATGATCTATTTACATTTTCCTTTTTGTTCTTTTGAGTATCTGGAAAAATGTCAGTTTGAAGGAGACAGTTTATCAGTGTAAGGGTAATGAAAAGATAAGTTAGTAGCATTTCACAGGTTGGAAGTAGCTTTTGAATTTACATGTGTGATCACTTGTTGAAAATCTTTTTATTGTTAAATTAGTTTAAAACAAATTTGTCGTAAATTTATGATTAATCTGAGCTGAAAAAATAAAGAATGTATTTGGAAGTTACATTTTTCTGTCTAGTAGGAATGAAGGACACCTGGTGTGAATTTTGTGTTTTTTTCCTTAAAACTGTTGCTGATTGATTCATTTATCTTTCTCCATAATATGTCTTCTTGTGATTTAAAAAGTTTAGTTAAAGAAAATCCCTTTCTGCTATGTGTGAAGTCACTCAGTCATGTCCGACTCTTTGAGACCCCGTGGACTGTAGCCCGCCAGGCTTCTTTCTGCTATAGATCACAATAAACAAATGTTGGTTTGAAAATTGACATTATTTCTAGGGTAGTATCAAGGAATTATTTTTGTTACTTTTTATTTTTTTTTGATCCCTCAATGCTCCTTATCTTTTGCAAATTTTGATATATATATTTCAGGTTATTAAAATCAGATTCAGTTTGGACAGTTAAGCTAATGTTTTAAACTACTTTGTGAAGTTTCATACATTTCTTGAGACTTTTTACTTCTATCTCTATTTTTAACTAGATTGAACCTTAGTTGTTCCTTTTTGTCAACTTCAGAAAAGCTCAAGAAAAGATGCCAATTAGTCCTTTTAGAGAAAATGTCCAACATACTCTAAATAAAGATGGTCTTTAAAAACTATCACTAAAACAGCTCAGAAATATTTCGTTAATCACTGGTAGCAGAAATCAGTGGCCAACCATGATTGAATGATCATATTGCTGTCAGGAATCTAGAAAATCGCAGGTATCATTAACTGAGTGTAATAACAGTGTTTGGTCTTTGAAGTACTTAATGAGTGTTCTGTGAGAATAGAATGATTGGTCCTGACAGAAATAAGTATTTTCAATTTCACTTTATCTCGCCTTCCACTTTGAAATTTTATTTTCAAAATGCAAGACTGGAGATCATTTGGCAGTGAAAATATGGGAATTGATATATGTACTTTAAAAACTTAGTCAGTATGAAAAAAATGTGTACTTCATTTTAAAATCAATCCTATGCATTAAAGACAGATTCTATTCAATTTGTTAGTTTTTTATGTAATGATAGTTAGCTCTCCCTTGAGCAGGGTGGGGAGTATGGCAGGAAGGTCAGCAAGAAACTAGAATCTTAATAAAAAGAAAAATCAACTCTAATTATCAATGGAAGAGGAAGAAAATGTGTTGTGGAGAAGAAAGATTCACTCTGGGTAAGTTCATCTTGTGGGAGTGTGCTCACTCTGAGAGCGAGGCTGGGTAACTATCCAGAGGGTAACTGGGAAGATTGCTGAAGTGCCCGCTCTCCAGTAAAACCGTCCACATCTCCCAGTGCTTCTGTTTGGCTGAGACCTGTAGTCAGAACTGCTGATTATGACCAGTCATGTTTCTCAGAAGGCCAAGTTATCCCAGATCTTTACTGTTTCTTAATTAGGTAAATCTACAAAACCCCTGATTAGAGCCTGGCTTTGTTTATCTATACCCAGAATTAACTTTGCCTTAGTTGAGTGAGCAAGCTGAATCAAAGTGCCTGGATAAATTGAAGTAATCCAGGAAATCTTGGGAATGGTGTGAGGCAGTGACAGGCTATGGAGGACAGTGGCTAGGATTTACCAAATGTTTATGGCTCTGTGTTTTTTATACTGATCTGATAAATGAAGCTGTTGGCAATCCACTTTTTATAGCAGTGAAATCTGAGATTGGGTTCTAGATTTTTCAAAATAATTTACCTTTCATCTTAAGTTTGTATGGGGAAATTTGTAAAGGTACTTCATTTTATAAGCTTCATCTCATTTATTTACCTGCACAACTGAACTGAACTGAATGGCAACCCACTCCAGTATTCTTGCCTGGAAAATCCCATGGATGGAGGAGCCTGGTAGGCTACACAGTCCATGGGGTCGCAAAGAGTCGGACACGACTGAGTGACTTCACTTCACTTCAGTGTCACATGAATAATCATTGAAAAATTTGGGTGTCTTTTCAGCCTCAAGTACAGACTAAAGGGAAACATGATAACTTCCTTTCAATGTTTTAAAGGTGGTCCTAGAATAGAAGAGTAGGAAGGGAAACTGTCACGCATTGTATGTTTACTGTGGTATAGGTTCGAAGTACTTTATTTATTATTATTATTATTTTAATTTTTAGTTTTACTTTATTTTGCTTTACAATGCTGTATTGGTTTTGCCATGGTTCTAAGTACTTTAATCCTTGAAATAATTCTGTGACGTGAGTATCCATGTTAATTTTTTAGATGAAGTAAGTGAAGCACAGAGAGCTTAAGTAACTTTGCCCAAGGTCACACAGTAAGTGACAGAATCCTTTCTGTTTTCCCTAAACATTTAGTCTATAACCTCTTAAGGGTAGTTGTTATCAAACAAACTGAGCTTATATTGATAGAGCTAGGATTCAATTTGAAAATGCTTTGGTTGTGGGTGGCTGATGAGTGCAATCATAAAGAACAAGATTCCAATGAAAATACTCAAAAGATCAGAATAGTCAATTATGTTTCCTGTTTTGTTTCCTGTCAATTGGGAAAAATATATTCAATTTTATTAATAATCAAAGAAGTGGAAATTACTTTTTCTTTCTTTAGGGTAGTTTGACAGTGTGTGAAAGTGAAAGTCACTCAGTTGTGTCCAACTCTTTGCGACCTCTTGGACTGTAGCCTTCAAGGCTCCTCTGTCCATGGAATTCTTCAGGCAAGAATACTGGAGAAGGTAGCCTGTCCCTTTCTCCAGGGGATCTTCCTGACCCAGGGATCAAATGGGGGTCTTCTGCTTTATAGGTGGCTTCTTTACCAGCTGAACTACCAGGGAAGCCAGTGTGTATCAGCAATTAAACTTTGGGCTTATTGACTTTAGGAAGTTACTTCAAGGATATAAAGGAGTGCACATAGATTTATATAAGCATATACAAAACATTGTTTATTGTAAAATATTGGGAACAACCAAATGAGTGTCCCTGAATTTGAGTTGATCTGATATTTCCTCTTGATTAAAATCATTATATTTCTCTGCTAGGACTGTTCTGGGACAGAGAAGGAAAGAATCTAATCATATGGTGCACAATTTTGATTTGTTAAAATGCTTGACAGTGACCACTTTCATCACTTGATTAAAGTATAGCTGCCAAGTTCCTATATTATAGAGTTGTAATTAATAAGTCTTTTGTCTTATATAATGTCTTTGTCTAATACATCTTTTGTCAAGATATACTTTGAAGTTCTTTAAATGCCGTTTTCCAGATTGTTAATTTTATCAACAGTCAGTTTTATCAGCATGGCTTCATGGCTTCCTGTTTTATTGGATGTGTTACAGTCAATTACTGTTGTTATTCTCATGCTCAGATTGTCTCCATCTTGGTAGGTGCCAGTCCCTTTAAGCTGGCCCCTTTGCCGCTGTGACATATCCTGTCATTCCTTGGACATTTCCTTGCCTTCTGAAAAGCAAAAGTAGATGTTCCAAGTTCACTTTGTGCTTTTCTTCCACAGATACTAAATCAGCTGTTCCTGGTTTGTCTGTATAGTGGGGTGTAGTACTTAGAAGCCAGGGTGCATACAGTTAGGTGTTAGATGCTCTCAGGTCCTCTCAGTGGTCAGGTTAGGGACTGCACTCTATCGATGTGTATGTTAATGAGAGTATATGTTTTATATACAGGCATACCTTGGAGACCACTGCAGTAAAGTGGCTATCACAAAGTGAGTCACATGAATTTTTTATTTCCCAGTGCATATAAAAGTTATTTACAGTATCCTATAGCATTATGTCTAAAAATACCATGTGTATACCTTAATTCCATCAGCAGATGAATGGATAAGAAAGTTGTGGTACATATACACAATGGAGTATTACTCAGCTATTAAAAAGAATACATTTGAATCAGTTCTAATGAGGTGGATGAAACTGGAGCTGATTATACAGAGTGGAGTAAGCCAGAAAGAAAAACACCAATACAGTATACTAACACATATATGTGGAATTTAGAGAGATGGTAAGGATAACCCTGTATGCGAGACAGCAAAAGAGACACAGATGTATAGAATAGTCTTTTGGACTCTGTGGGAGAGGGAGAGGGTGGGATGATTTGGGAGAATGGCATTGAAACATGTATAATATCATATAAGAAACGAATCGCCAGTCCAAGTTCGATGCACGATACAGGATGCTTGGGGCTGGTGCACTGGGATGACCAAGAGAGATGGTACGGGGAGGGAGGTGGGAGGGGGGTTCAGGATTGGGAACACAGGTACACCCGTGGCAGATTCATGTTGATGTATGGCAAAACCAATACAATATTGTAAGATAAAATAAAGTATAATTTAAAAAGAAATAAATAAATAACATTATTAAAAATGCTAACCATAACTGAAGCCTTCAGTCATAATAGTTTTGCAATAATAACATCAAAGATCACTGATCACAGATCACCATAATAAATATAATAATAAAAAGTTTGAAATATGAGAATCACCAAAATGTGGAATTTTAGAAGTGATGTGAGCAAATATCATTGGAAAAATGGTGTCCATACACTTGCTTGATGCAGAGTTGCCACAGATCTTCAATTTGTGAAAAGCGCAGTTTGTAGAAGGATGCAGTTATTGTGCTTCACTTTATTGTGGTTTTCAGATATAGTGTGGTTTAAAAATATTTCTGAAAATTAACATTTTTTTAACAGATTGAAAGCATGTTGTAACTCTGTGATGTCAAATGGATTTTTATGCACTGGGAAACCAAAAAATTTGTGTGACTTGCATTGTTGTGATACTTTCTTTATTGCCGTGGTATGGAATTGAATCCAGAATATCTCCAAGGTATACGTGTCCTCAGATGATATGCTTATATTTTACAAGTGTTTCTCCTCTAGTGTATATAATCTTGAGGTTGTAGATTGTCAAAACAGTGAATTCAGAGAGTTACTGCATTCCTCCTCCTTTAGCCGTTTACCAAATTGCAGACTCGGTTCTGTTGCTTTCCTGATTTTATCCAGTTTTCTCACAATTAGGTCTCAACTTCTAGTTAACTACTTGTTAAGATACCTTAGTAAAATTCATTGATTTAAGAGATGTTATCATGTGGGAGAATGTGCATCTTATCAAGATGAAATAGATTGTTATGGAAAATAATTCTTACTTAGAGATTTCTTAAATTCTGTTTCTTTTAAAATAAGCCCACGATTCCTATCTTTTCTCTGATGACTTTCTCTAAAGTCTGTATCAGTGTCCTCCAATGAAGATCCTAGCAATAAACCTTTGTTTGAATAAATTAATTCAGTGAGGGAGAATGTAGACAATGAGGAAACTTGCGACATCTCTGGGAAAACGATTTATTAAAGGATTTGAGTTTGTATGTAAGTGTAGAGAATATAGTCTGGAAGGATATGTTTCCAAACTGCCGCTAGTGGCTGCCTTTGGAAAAGGACTGGGACTAGGAGGGCTTGTACAGAACATTTCTGAATTTAAAAATCAGGATGTATCCATGCATTGGGTAAATAAAATAAATGGAAAAAAAAATGATAATTTGAGGTCAGGGTTATGGAAGTGGGCCTTTCTTCTGAATTAGGAACTGTCAGGAAGCATGGGTAATTCTGTGATTTTAGGTATCCTAATTAAGTCTTATCTAGACTCATGGAAGACTTGATGGAGCCTAAAGCTCTAATTAGTAAAGAAATAGCAGTCTTTCATATTAGAGTTTGGGATGTTTGACCATCTTTGTTATGTTATGGAGTTCATGTTTTGGTCTTTTGGGACATGATTACAGACTGGTATTTTATGTTGGCTCATCATAGTCATGACATGGCATTGTTTGATGTTGCTGTTTTATGAAATGGTTCATAGTCAGCAAAAGAAGACCATGAGCTAGGTGTAGGTTCTAAAGCCAGCCCTTAACCACCCCAGGGCCTAGTTGACATTACACCCAGCTCCCAGATGCCAAAGAGGCTGCTTTTCTACCTTCTCCCCTATTTCTACCATCTTTCTTTCTACATGCTGGATGGAAATGTCTTCTTCTGTTTCCCTCTTATCTGTCTTTCTGTCCACACCACTTTGTCTGCTTTAGGTGTTTCTAGTGTGTCCACACCTGAGGTTCTAAGAATGGATCAAAAGCAGCCGACCTCTGATAGTGCGTCCTGATAGATTCCAGAATTCTTCCAAGCCTCCCTTCCCTCCTTGTGTGTAAGCTTTGCATCTTTGTTTCCTTTGCTTCGATATGTCTGTTGCCTTTCTTGGTCTGTCCCTGTATAGAATTGTGATGGGATTTCAGTCTGCTCTAATACTAACTTGGTGTCCTTTGAAGACATTGTTTTTAGAAATGGAAGTTTCACTTCCTGGAGTGCCAGTGCGTCTCCTGCACGCATCCCCTCCATGTTGTTAGGATACCCTCCCAGTGACTCTTGTGACCCTTGTGTTGGAGAGAGGCATTTAACACCGTGTTTGTCCTCTTCTTCTTTCACCCTATTGTCAATCTTAGAAAATGACCCTTCTGTTTCTTCAGGTCTTCCTCCTAGCTTAAATTAAATGCTTTTCTATCTCATATATTCTGATTCTTAAATGGGAACTTTATTTTTCCCCTACTTTTGTGAACTTTTTAGAACTCTTCAAGCCTCAGTAAATTACCATCCAAATTAGTCTTCTGGACTTTTTCAAAACTTCCTATATTCTGTGTTGTCCATTCTTTGACTCTGTCAGAGTTAATTTCCTGGTATTTATTTTTCCCTTTCCAAGTAAAATTTATAAGCATAGTTATTTTTGGAAAACATAAAGAAGTTAACTCTGTATAGGGCAGGATAGTGTGAACAGTTTGTACTCTGAGAGGGTGAGTTGGCCCCTGAGCAATACAGATAAACAAAAATAAGGATATCTGGGAGTGTTCATTGGAGAGCAAAATTAGACCATGGGAATTAATTTTATATAGTAGTTTGAACAAAGATAGGGACATAAAATTATAGGAAATGGAGAGGGAATTATATACCACATGGGAAGAATGGCCTACTAAAATCTGGGAGATGGTTTGATTAAGGGAATGATTTTTGCAATTATAAATTGAGAACCTTCTATTTTGTTACTTTATCTAGGTGTTTGAGAGAGATGGATGAAAAAGACGTGATCTCTGCTTTCAGAAATATTCGTGTATGAGGGAGAAGGACATTTGAAAAATCAGTTGAAATATAGTATGACAAATACAACATCATGTTATGTCCTAATTACAGTGAGGACACCCAGGAGGGAGTGTATGTTCTGCTTGTATCACTTAAGAAAGACTTCTCAGTTGATTATTGCGTAATGTTTGCTGAACTCGACTCAGAAGCGTTTAAAGTATCGAGCAGAAGTTATTTAGTGACTACATTGAGACAGTTGTCATGGTAATGAGGCATACCTATTTAAGCTAAATTTGGAATTAGTGGTTTCTCCTTTTTGCTTCAGTTTTAAGAAGTTTCTGCTTGTGTATGTGCTTTGCTATTTGATGTTGAACTGAATGAATCATGATCCCAATTGAGTGATTCAGAATTTTCTATTACTTCTTCAGCTGATGGTTGCAAAGACTCCTTTATGTGAGAATTATATATTAAATGATTCAAGAAAAACCTTGTTAATTGGTAGATTTTAATGTTATCCAGATTATGTTGTTGTTTAGTCTGTAAGTCATGTCTAGTTCTCTTATAACCCCATGGATTGTAGCCTGCCAGGATCCTCTGTCCATGGGATTTCCCAGGCAAGAATACTAGAGAGTGTTGCTGTTTCCTTCAACAAGGGATCTTCCCTACCCGGGGTCAAACCCACATCTCCTGCATTGCAGGCAGATTCTTTACCAATGAGCCACAAGGGAAGTCCCATCAGATTATAATAGGCATTAAAAATGTATGGGTGTGTGCATGCCTAGTCATGTTGGACTCTGCGACCCCATGGATGGTAGCCCTCCGACTCGTTTGACCATGTGACTTTCCAGGCAAGAGTGCTGGAGTGGGTTCCCATTTCCTATTCCAGGGGATCTTCCTGATGCAGGGACTGAACCCGCATCTCTTGTGTCTCCTGCATTGGCAGGCAGCTCCTTTACGAACTGTGCTATTTGGCAAAATGCACCTGGAAAAATGCAGTATCGTATGTTTTGTTTTGTGATTTGGTATCAAGATACCTTTTTTGTTTGAACTCTTGTTCATCCCATAAATGGTTATTTTCTCTTATAGGTGGTAGATCATCTAATGCAAAATTACCTGCAGTTCCAACAGTTGGTTCAGTTCCACAAGACCAAGTTTCAAATATGAGGTATTCAAGCTATTAATTTAGATATTTGTGATATATATTCCCTTTGATAACTCTTAAAATATCTAGCTATAATTTTTTTTAATTTACTTTTTTTTTTTTTAAGTGACATTTAGCGGCTTGGGAATATTTTAGAAGTTCTTCCTGAAAGAAGATGAGGTGTAAAAGATTCCTGAGAATTAGCTATTTGGGATCAATAAATGCTAAATGGATAACAAATATTTAATTTCACAGGTAGTTAATAAATGCTAAATGGATAACAAATATTTAGTTTCACAGGTAGTTAGTAACTAATGGCTTACGTTTCATATGATTGTAGATTGAACATTTGGAATTCATTGTTCTTCTTCCCTAGAAATGCTGAAATAAGTTTATGTTGATATTGAATTATAGGTAGATTTTTACTGTCTGTTATCTTGTCTAGTTAGGAATATGTGTTTCAAGTTCTAATTTAGAAGGCTGTGAATATATTTCACCACTAGAGCCTTTGTGGCTAGAGTCCTTGATGTATGCCTTACCACAATTGGAAAATGCAGAGCATTTTACAAATAAAGATACTTGGGTGCTACAAGTGTAGGCTCATAGTTGTGATATCATCCAGGGATAAGAGGCTCCATGAAATCAATAGATAGAGATAGTATTATGTGGAACACCTGGGAAGAGGTGGTTGTTGACCACAGAAGTTTGCAGCAGCTTACCTGTTGATAATTTCAGTAGTATCCCTTGTTACCAGTATAAATAGGAAGTACTCTTTGTAGGAACAGTAAATAAGTAGTGACTATTTGTATACATGTTTGGTTCATAAGTTAAAAAGTGAAATTCCTGAAATGCAGGGGATTTTTTTTTTTAAACTCATTCAGTTCAGTCGCTCAGTCGTGTCTGACTCTTTGCGACCCCATGAACTGCAGCACGCCAGGCTTCCCTGTCCATCACCAACGCCCAGAGTTCACCCAAACTCATGTCCATTGAGTCGGTGATGCCATCAACCATCTCATCCTCTGTCGTCCCCTTCTCCTCCTGCCCTCAATCTTTCCCAGCATCAGGGCCTTTTCAAATGAGTCAGCTCTTCGCATCAGGTGGCCAAAGTACTGGAGTTTCAGCTTCAACATCAGTCCTTCCAGTGAACACTCAGGACTGATCTCTTTAGGATGGAATAGTTGAATCTCCTTGCAGTCCAAGGGACTCTCAAGAGTCTTCTCCAACACCACAGTTCAAAAGCATCAGTTCTTCGGCGTTCAGCTTTCTTTGTAGTCCAACTCTCACATCCATACATGACTACTAGAAAAACCATAGCCTTGACTAGATGGAACTTTGTTGAGAAAGTAATGTCTCTCCTTTTTAATATGCTGTCAATATTGGTCATTTAACTCATTAAATATGTATATATGTATATAGTTGGATATGGATCCAACCAACTGCAGATTGAAAATGTTGAAAAGAAATTCTTAGAGAGTTCCAAAAAGCCAAACTTGAATTTGGCTCACGTTGGCAACTATGTATGTATGTGTATGCGTGGGGATATGTATCTATCTGTCTATAGATATGCATAGTCATGGTCAATAGAAAATTAGATAAAAGACTGATAAAATTTGATAAAAGATTTGATAAAAAATTTTCCATAAAGTTCCAAAAAGCAACACTTGAATTTGCCTCCCATTGGCAACTATTTATTTGTGTATAAGCGCATGTGTGTGCATATATATAAATGCACACACAGGAATGCATATATATATGCATGGTCATGGTCAATAGGAAATCTGATGGAAGGCTGTTAAATTTTGATAAAAAAGTGTTTTTGGTTGTCATGGGGCCAAAATCAAGTGCTCTGTACTAGCCAGTTAGGACTTCTAATAAGAGCTGATGTTTGGAATGGTTGTTAGCCAGGTTGTTTGTGAGGACTGGGGGTGGCAATGTACAATAGGATAAAAGTGGATATTCCAGGCAGAAGGAATGATGTATATAGCAATAATGAGTCATTAGATGATTTCCAGTTTTTCATGTAATTTTACATTTTTACGGAAACTTACTTTAAAAATAAAAAAATTGATCAACAATAATTAATAGTATCTTTCCATTAGCATTACAGAGAGGCTCGAACATGCTTTGGAAAAGGCAGCTCCTCTTCTGCGAGAGATATTTGTAGATTTTGCCCCTTTCCTTTCTCGGACACTTTTGGGTAGCCATGGACAGGAACTGCTTATAGAAGGAACAAGTAAGTCGGTTTCTTTCTTCACGTATGTATTTAAATTTCAGGGCTTAAAACTGAAGTGAATAATAAAAGAGGCATGAGGTTTTATTGTTTTTGGCCTTTGACAGGCTTCTCATGGAGTCTGTACGTATCTTTTAAATAATGTGGCATGGCTGATATTCTGATCTGTTCAAGGTTTTTTTAATCACTGATTTGAATGAGATTTGTATTCAGCAGGTTTCTTACTGTGTGTTTTGGGGAACAATAAAAGAAAACTTACTGAATGCAAAAAGTAAGAAATGTTTAATACATTAAAATTAACCATGAAAATTGAGAATTCGAGAGACTAATGTTAACAGCAACAAGTGATGTATTTACCTGAGATTTTACCTGAATTTGAGATCTGTATAAACACCAGTGTATTGCCACATGTTGTGAAATTGAGGAATGCATTATTAGTCTTTACTAGTGGAGTTCTGTTCTGCGAATAAGGAGAAAAAGCAATGGTATTTTCTCTATCTTGCTTGTATCACACCTAGATTACTTGATCTTTTCTAGATAGGGTACTTTGAGATGCTGTCTAGATAGTGTGGAGAAGTAAATTGCTGTGCAGATTGGAAACCATCCATTTTTGGAATGGATGGAGAGGTAGTGGGGCTTTCCTTTGCTCTTTTTTAAAGCATGAAGCGCTTGGCAGATTAAGTGTTTTTTAATATTCAAGAAGTTAACCAGGTGAAAGTTGTCTTACCCTGAATTTATCAGACAGTAGAAACCAGTTCAATAGAGATCAACTTTGCAACCAATTAGATTTATTATTTGAGCTTAACAAACTGACTTCAAAACACCAGTCTTCATTCCCGTAACTAACATTTTGTAAAGGACAAGCTAGAGGACCTTCATCAATGATAATGTCAAAGTGATCTTTTCATTCAAAAGTGTTTGTAGTGTATGTTCACTAAATTTGGCTTGTCTGTATACAGGTTTGATGTTTTATGGATAAGACATATATTCTTGTAAAGCTGAAAAATCATGGGAAAGCACAATTATCTGTACTCTAGTATCTTTAAATATAAACTTACAGCTTTAGTTATCATGACTTTTTGTTGTGCAGTCAGTCACTGGGTTATCTATGCAATTTCTTAAAACTTGTGAAGAAAAACCCTCTTTTTATAGTAATAAGGATATAATGATAATGAAAGTTATAGATAGGTTAATAGTTCAAGATATCCTTACCTGAGTGGTAACTATGGGATATCAGCACTTTATTTGGCTCTTAAAACATAATAAATAGTTATTAGCTAATGTAATAATTTCATCATCATCCCTGCTGTAAATATGTATTGGGTTGGTGATGATTGATATCATTTCTATATAGTCAAGGAGTAGCATTGAATTTATGTGGGAAAAAAGTTCAGGGTTTAGAAACATTGAACCAAATTTGGGGTAGAAATTTACTCTGTCTGCTGAAGGATATAATTATTTAGCCAAGGACTGTTTGACCTAATGAAGTAATAAAATTTGAAAGGAAGTGAATTGATATATTGAAGGAATTCACCCTAATTTATGCTTCATATATCAAACATTTATTCTGTTAAAGTGGTATGACAACTTGTTAATTACATTTCATTTTATAATGCTAGAATGAATGTATTAATTATAACCTTTAAGTATAGCAATAGATTTTTGCTATTTAGTTGATCTTTGAGTTTTATAATAGACCCAGCACAATAGGATCTTCTTAGATACTCAAAAGTATTAAATTTGACAATTTTAGATCCTTAAGCAAAATTTAATTTAGAATCATTTTGCTATTGATAAATTCTGATAATATGATAAAAAGGAAGATGATATGCTTTTGATCATCTATAAAAAATAACTTGATCATTGCCTGCTTACTGGATTGTGTTCATAAAAATAACAAATAAATCTAAGAGTTTTATATAGCAAATATATTTTGAATTGTGAGGAATCCTTTGGGTGGTAGTTTTATGCACTGTAAAACAGAAAAGTTTTGAGGGGGAGATTGTTGCAGCATAGTTCTGTTGAAAAAGTTTTGAACTAAAAAATGTCAGTAGAAGGGATATCTCTGGTGGTCCAGCAGTTAAGACTCCACGCTTCCACTGCAGAGTTTGATCCCGGGTTGAAGAAGTAAGATCCCACATGCTGTGTGGTGCGGCCATAAAAAAAAAAAAGGGCAGGCACCTTCAGTCCCTGTTGGTCACTAGCTGTGTGACCAGGTACTTGAAACCTTATTACTTAAAATTTTTTAAATTATTTTTATAAATAATTTTAATGAACATTTAAAATATTTACAAAGTATGAGTTGCAGTATTTATGAAGTTACTATTGCTGACTACCCAGACCATCTTTGTTTTGCCATAACTGTTATATCCATCTCATTTTGTTTTCCTTTAGTCTTTAAAACAACCACAGACATCATGTAATTTCACCTCTAAATAGTTACAATTCATGTAAAAAAGATACTTTCTCACATAATCATAATTGCTTCTCTTATACCTAATAATAACAATTCTATAATATCCTTTAATACTCAGCCCGTGTTCATCTTTATTTAAGGAGATATTTTTATATAATTGATTTTCTTCCAGTTAAGATCAAGAAAAATCATTTTTTTCATTTGATATGTCTGTTAAATCCATGCTAATGTCAAATAGTTTCCCAGTATTCCTTGGTTTTCATGTGATTGACCTGTTGAAGAAATAGGGTTGGTGGTTCTGTAGAATGTTAACACATTTTGGGACTCTGTGGCTATTCTTGGTGACGTCATTTAACAGTTTCTCTAGTCTGTGTGTTTTCTGATGGCTTGAAGTCTAATTAGATGTGATAATTCATGTTATATCATGCCTAGAGTCACATATTTTCTGATTGGCTCAATTTTAGTAGTATTAACCCCCCTTTTCAGGTAGTTATAACCCTTTGTAAGAGCTGATGTTTTATTGCTTTTATTGTTTTTAAAGAAGTCTTCCGAAAACAAAAAGATGATTACTTGTAAATAAAGTTTGTTCTGACAGTTACCTTAAGTGATTTCATTCGGCACTTTTTATAAATCTAAGGTTCATTATGAGCTTTTTGTGATCTTAATTTTCCTGTATGTTAAAACATTTTGCTAATTATCATTACTCATCAGTTATTTCTAATTATGCTAAGGACTAAAACAATAAAAAAAAATAAGAATGTTAGAACTGCTTCCAGCATCAGGGTGAACTAGGAAACCAAATCTTGGATCACTCTGGTTTCTTACTATGTTGCCAAAGTATTGCATTGTGTTTTAAGAAGATATAAACTTGTTTTCTCAATTGGATTAAAAGCTGGTATTTGGGGAGGGCAAAAATATCTTAAGTATTACAGTTGTTTTTGACTTTCCAATAGACCACAGTACATTTGGGGCTTCCCCTGTAGCTTAGCTGGTAAAGAGGCCACCTGCATTGTGGGATACCTGGGTTCGATCCCTGGTTGGGAACATCCCCTGGAGTAGGGAAAAGCTACCCACTCCAGTATTCTGGCCTGGAGAATTCCCTGGACTATTGTCCATGGGGTTGCAAAGAGCTGGACATCACTGAGTGACTTTCACTTTCACAGTACATCTGTGTAGTTTATTTTTAGGATTAAAATTTCATGGGGTCACAATTAAGGAAAAATGGTATGAAATGCTCTTTATACTCTTCAAAAATTATTGAGACATATTGGTATAAAAGAAATCTGTGAATACCAGCTTTGTGTCTTATTGTTAGCTTTTACTGAATATAGTTAGTTAAGTCACAATTTTCTATTTTCTGTCCATAATGGTGGGGTGAAAAAAAATTGATAGAAGACATTTTATAAGTACTGGACCATCTGTGGCTGAATTTGAAGATATAGGGAGCAGTATTCATAATTTTTATCAAACTCAAGACTTCATTAGTGCACAGTATATTTCTGTGGACAAAAAGGAAATTGATTTCTCAGCATCGTGTCATTCAACAGGAACAGTTTAATTCTACAAATTCATACGATGTTTTGTGACAAAAACCTGGATTATCTCATTTTGGTAAAAAGGCCTGTGACAGTGTTCATGCACTGTTGCTGACTGTGCACTGCAGCTTGCTTGGTGCAATTTCTAAGTGAATAGCTACTGAAGCAGGTTTATACACAAGGACGATCAGAAGGAAACATTCACGTAGAAGTGAAAAAATTCAATTGATTGATCACTCTAAATGTCGTTCATAATCTAAAGATGATAATATTTTGGAATTTGAGAGGAGAGAAGGTGACCTTGCAAAATTCCACCTTCCTGCTGCTGCTGCTGCTAAGTCGCTTCAGTCATGTCCGACCTTCAGCAACCCCATGGACTGCAGCCCACTAGGCTCCTCTGTCCATGGGATTTTCCGGGCAAAAGAGTACTGGAGTGGGTTGTCAACCTTCTGCTGCTGCTGCTGCTAAGTCACTTCGGTCGTGTCCGACCCTCAGCGATCCCATGGACTACAGCCCACCAGCCTCCTCCATCCATGGGATTTTCCAGGCAAAAGAGTACTGGAGTGTCAACCTTCCTAGACTATTGCATTTGACAATGTTAGTTCAAAAAGGAGGGCCGGAGCAAACAAAAGATAAAACATACTACTTAAATGCAGGGGAAAAAAGGACCAGAATTAATAATAAAATTTCATCTATTAGAAGTTTATTTGAAATTTAGAATTAATATTTATAAGATGAATATCATGTTTACAAATTCATGGGGAACAGTTAATTGTATCCAAATTATAGGCGAGTACTTTCAAAACCTGGAAAACGGGGAAGAACTGATATTATGCTTAAATTATTATTACAACTTCTAGTAATGTTTATGCCATTCCTTTATATTTTTGTAGATTAAAGTGACTTAAGATAAATAAAGGAAAAAACTGGGTTCTATTGTTCCAGATGGCAAATGGTCATACCTATTTTTCATGGTATACATGAGAGTTTAGATATCTCAGTGGGTTCAGATACTGAAAGCTTAAATCTGGTAATTGATTTAATGTTTCTGAGTTTGGTAGTAAGGAAAACAGTGGTAATAGAGGTGCAGAAACTGCAGTGGTCGTTGGTCATGAAACACCCAAAGAGTATAAAACTCTTGGCTTTGGTATTCTTAATTTGCCTTCTTTTGAAGAGACTATGATTCCATATCAGTGAAAAATCAAAAATAAAACCAGGCACACCGAACCCTAGGGTCAGATTTTGAGTCTGGTCAGATCTCTGAACCTAAAGTACCTTGTTCACCTTCTGCTAATTGGGGCAGTAGTAGAATTTGCCTGTATAAAGTGAAAATTGATACTTCTGCAGCAACTTACAACTTCACCTAAGGGCTGTTTGAAGGCTTTCCTTTGGATAATTCTTAGAGTCTGAATGTAGATCTGAAGACAGATTTGCTGGTTTAAAAGTCATTTCTTGCTTTTTCATCCGTGCAGCCAGTGTAACGGAAAGGTAAAAATTCAGATCAAAAAGAGATATGATTAAGTTTTGCAATCTGAAACCAAGTCCCTTATTGAGATGATTTCCTATTTACTTACTCCCATGGTTTTATATTTGTGTTTGCGGTATTGATCCCCTTTGGGCATTTAAGTTATTGAAGGTCAAATGTAAACGCTCTTTTGTCTTCTAAAGCCATTTCTCATTTAAAATTTAACACATCATCTGCTCTGGCCCCCTACCCATCCTTTAGAATCTAGAAAACCTCACTCCAAAAAACACATGAGTTGTTCTAATCAAATTATGAAATATTGTTTGACTTCTTAACTATCTTTGAATATTCAACTCCACTGATATGTGATTTTATTACCCTTCCTCTGGTTTTCTAACCTTATTGAGAAATAAAACTGAAATAAGTAATTTTTTGAAAGTATATATCCTACCATACGCTGTAGAGAGACAAAACAACCTATAAATCTTTCTAACTTTGGATGGCCCAAGTTCATTTTAATTATTATGGTTCACTGTTTTAGTGGATATCAAAGGCTGAGCTAGATCAGGGCCCAAATGCTTTGCAATGAAAGGAAAGTTGGTAGGAAATCTGGTTCCTCTAGGACAGAGCAATAAGGAATAATGACCTAATTGTGGAAAGACCTAAATTTACTTGCTGAAAGTAGTGGCTTTTGAAGTTGAAATATATGAAACTTCCTTTCATGTTTTCTGAAAAGTGACAGGTTTTCAGACCAATAAAGACTATACCAGTAATAAGAGTATTGGTGTGCCCTTCGTTTTGGCCTTGGCATTAGCCTGAGGGCGTATGCTCATCTCAGCTCTATAGAAACTACAGTTTAGTCTAGTTAAATGTCTTGCTTGCTTATTGCAACATGTAGATATTCTGTAGGTAATTTTCATGTGCTGGCACTATTACCAGCATTTCTGTGTTACACATTTACACATTATCTCAGACGGGGAGAAAAATGTTTCTGCCTTTTCTAAAAAGTGAAGGGAGTGAACAACCTGTTGAACTTGAATGCTGTTTGTAAGGCTACAGAATGCCAACATGTGCCATCAGCAGATATGAGGCATTATGTCTAAAAGAAGGAAGGGGAAGGAACTATAGAGCGAAAAGATTAAACAAGGGGAGTAGGATGGGGTAGGATGCCCATAAGAACTTGGTTAGAAAGAAATAAGGTAATTTTATGGTGTGTCTAAGGGCCATGGGAATTATTTTAGTTGTTATACTTAAATTAATTTGAACTTAAGCTTATGTTTGCTTAGAAAAATATAGAATAAAAATTATAATTTTTCTAATTATTACTAGCATGATACAGTAATTTAATGCTTTTATTTATTGACATTGCTTTTATAAGATATTGGTTGTAAAATGTTCTTTGAACTAATCTTATTATTAATCAGAACTAAAGAATTGTTTAGATATATATTAAGTATATAAAGTTCCTTCCTGAGATAGTTTTGGTGAACTTGAAACATAAATGAGAAAATGTAAGTGAATTTATTTATTAAAAAAAAATCAAGAGTGTATAACAAACAATGGCCTGCATTTCTGTTAAGGTTTAGAGTGAGGTCACAGGTCAAGGTACTAATAAGAGTGTTTGGGATGTCTGCTGCCATGAAACAAAATGGAAACTTGATTGATAGCTGGAGGGTTGAAGGGAGAGAGTGTGGTGGAGAAAGCAAAGGTCAGGGAGCCATTTCCCTTCTCTGCATGTATAACAATCAGCTCTCTCCAAAACAAAATTTAGATGATATTAGTCAGTATGGCATGTGTTGTGCACATTTCCATGAGTATTGCGCAGTGTCATTGTATATGAAGTGGTAATAAATGTTTTAGTTATTTGAAAGCTGAAATGAAATCGGCTAAAAAAGATTGCGGTGTTTTTGATGCCAAATTTAAAGTAATCACAGAATGTTTTGTTTACTCATTAAATATGTATAGGTTCGGTTCTTAGCAATATGTTAAATTTTATTTTAAAAACCGATTTGGGCAAAGTTGTGTAAGAAATAATCCCTCATTTGTTTTTTATAAAATTAAAAACAAATTCTCTTTAATATAGGTCTGGTTTGCATGAAGTCTAGTAGTTCAGTTGTGGAGTTGGTTATGCTACTGTGTTCTCAGGTGAGTGACAAGAATAAATGCTGAATTAAGTAAATTCTCAAATGAATTTATTTTGCAAAAAAGTTAAAATTGTTGATTAGAAGTTTTTTCTATAATAGAGTTTTGAGTTTGCAGTTTTAAAATAATTTCTTTGTATTGCAAAAGGATTACTTCTTGTGTTTGTTGCTAAGACATAATTTTGAAGTACGTGCTGAGAGGAATTGTATAGGTGAGTGAGAAACAGGTTTTTCAAGCCACATTTAAAAATGCTCAGATCAAATGATTTTGAGATGGCTAAATTTCTTTGCTTTGTGTATTAAGGTTATAGAAACAGATTTATTTCTATACCTTGTAGAGTGCCACTCTGACTCCCCTGGGAATAATGGGTTTACTTCCCTTTTGTGCAGAGGTTATAAAATGAGTGATAAATAATTTTGAATTCTTGTCATTGCTAATTATTTTTGACATACACAGTAGATTTGGGAAAACATCAACAAAAATATGGCAGCCATCATAATAAGGTGTAGTGAGTAAATTCCTAAAAGCAACGTTGCTTTCAGTGTTCAGAAACCTTACACCTCATGTGGTAAACTCTAATGATTGAAAAAAAAAAACTTACATAAAAATCATGTATTCTGTGATTTTTTTTTTTTTCCCCGCTCTGGTTAGCAGTTAAATAGATGAATGTTTTTTATTGAGAGTTTTCTTTGTAGTCTTTTAAAAATGATATCTTGCTGGTAGTAAATTCCCCTACTTAAAACTTTAAAATAGCCTTTATTAATAGGAAGAGTATTGGTCTAGAGGTCAAGGGTTCTGACCCATTTCAAAACCTTTGACCTTCATTTACAACTCCTCTGGTTTACTTGCCTGACGAATAAGGATAATGCAAAATTAATGTTTCTTTGCATCGATTTATTCATTTTAGTGCCTATATTGCCAAATTTATTTAGACTGTGCTGATGGACATTTCATGAATACAAATTAAAGAATCATAGAAGGTGTGAAAAATCAATACTATGCATTGTCAATAAAATGCAATAAGAACAATTACTTCTAGAGATTGCATCTAATGGATTTTTATAATGAACTTGTAAAGAGTAGTTATGTTTGTAGTGGGCTTATTATTCTTAGATTTAGTGAGAATCATTTTTTTAATTTAATTATCTCCTTTAAAAAACTCCATTTCTTTAAAAGCTGACTGGATAAAATTTCCCATTGAGTAATCTGATTTGAAATAATTGGCTGTTTATTTCTTAAATGGAAATAACCATGTGCCATTCTTGCATTGACATGAAATTATACTTACTTTAAGAAGCATTTGCTTCCAGTTTTATATGTATCTTCCCAGGAGTATGAATTTGTTGTTTGTAGTGTAATATTATTGTTTCATAGGTAGAGTTTGATAATGAAGTTTTACTTTCTAGTTTAGAAAATGTGAATATATTCTTCATACATGAAATTATTTCAAATATATAGTGTATCACACAGTTGAATGTTAGAAGCTGGAAAGGTAAAGAATGACATGTTCTAATACACCTATTTGTCATCTATGTCATGGTGCTGTTTAATACTGTTCTGATCAAATGGGATATGCAGATCACTTAGAGTAAGTTGCAAAAGTCAATCTCAAAGTTTTGTTTGAATAAAACACATTATTGGTTTATTTGAAGTTCTTAACATTTTTTTTTACAACTTCTTTAAAAGTTCCATTGCATCTCTATAAGATGGAGCACAGTGTGAAAAATGATGTGAAAAATGAAGCCAGAATTAGCTCCAGATGTATACAGATTGTTCTGGGGTGATAATTACATTTTTCACTTTGAATTTTCCTAATTCAAAGAGGTCAGATTGGCAATCGCAAAAGTGATTTATTTTGTTAAGAAGTGAACTGTCTTTTTCTACATGAAAGCTTTAGAGATATGAAATTGAATTTGAAGTCGACATTTTGCAGATATTGGGTGGGGATGGCTTGAGTTTGATTGATAATTTTTTTTAGTCTGAGATGGGGTGGGAAGTGAAAAGCTAGCCTCTTACTAAAATTTTAATCAATTTTTTAGGAAGAGATGGAGAGGATTGAGTGCCAAAGATCGAAAGATCAGGTCAAAAACTGCTTTTTAATCACATAAATAATGGGATATGCTTATGAACTTAGCATCTGCAAATTTGATTTAAAACTTTACAAATTAGTTGATGTTAATTTCATGATAGTCAGCCATCTTCTGATTATTTTTCTTGAAACCATTCAAAACTTATTTTCTTTCTGTAATCTTCTTAACAAGGTGTTTAAATCTGCCATATTTTATTACAAAAGAGAATTTAGAGCCTAAATTTAAGAAATGAGGAAATGACCACATTTGGTTTGCTGTCTTTCAGACCAAACAGATCATTATATATTTTATTAAAGCTTCAACTAGGATTTTTTTTCAGTATCCACTCATTCATTAAGAGGTTTATTAGGTTCCATTTTATATTTTATCCCATTTAAGTTTTAGCATTTTAAGGTAAAATGTTGTTATTATTTAGATATGGAAATCTTTCTTAAATTATTCAACACATTATTTTTCCATTAAGTTGTGTGTATTTGTGTGTGTGTGTGTGTAGACACACACACACAAACACTTATGATTTATTAAATTAGATTTATTCCTGTGTTCAATCTCATATAAAATCATTCAGGAACTATTTAAGCTCCAAAGCTTAATTTAAATCTTCTTTAAAATAAGTGTGTATACACTCTTCAGGAAGCCGTATACTCTCTGATGCACAGAAAAAATCGAACAAGTTCTTAATTGTATTTCAGATTCAGTTTTTCAGAAGCATGTAACTTATTTTTGCCTAATATTTATTGTTTATGTATATAAACCATATAAAATCTCTATGAATTTAAAGAAAATATTAAATAATTGTTTAAAGTAATATTTTCCAGCATTGTGTAAAGTGTTTGTATCCTGTTCATTTGACATTAATATCATTTTTGAAAGAATTGACATTGCATTCAAGGCCACTTTATAAAAGCGTTGTGTTGCTCATCCTAATTCAGTCTGACATACATTCCAATAACACTACCTCCCTTCTTGGGTTTAAAGCTAAATTTATGACTCTGCATTGTGAAGTGCATCATTTAAAAATGGTTTCAACCCAAAACATCTAATAAATAAATAATGTGTATGGCTACTCAGTAGTAGACTTTCTAGACTAGAAATCATTCCATCGGATACTCAACAGTCCACTATCGGAGAGGGCTGTCAGATAAATCTTATGGTAGCTGCATTCATGTCCTGTAAATCACAAATTATTGTCTGAGCCTTCTGCCAGGTCATCTATTCTTTTCCCATTTATCAGAAATGCATAGAGTATATAGAAAAACTAGAAGTACCAGGTAGTCTGGCCTGACATCCTATCTGAGTAATTAATTAGTAGTAAAAGTTAATTTTAAATATAGCATTAGCCTGATTTTCCTTTAATACATTTTTTTCATTAGAATGTGTAGATTGTTGGTATTTGGGGAAATATTTCTTATGTATGGAGGTATCAGTAAAAGGTTTGGTCATTTTTGATTTGTTTCTTCCTATATCTGAATTATTGATTTTTAAATTATAATATTCATAATAAGAACCAGTCATCACCACTCATATGATTCTTTACTGTCTGTTTTATGTTTGAAATTTTTCCTTATTCTTCATAGTAACACATTTCTCTTTTTCATCACTCTCCTATAATTTCTTTTCTGTGATTCTAGTTTTCTTCTCCCTTTTGAGTTTATTCCCTCTAAATATATGATATTAATGTTGTGGTTCTTGATTTTTTTAATTTCATGAACTTTTCCTTTTTATGATGATGAAGATTTTGAGTAAAGTAGATGATTAAACAGACAACCAAGCTGAGGGCAGGGCAGGGGGCAGCAGCAAACTAGCTCCGTCCCGTGACACAAAGACTCCTTCCACTCTCAGGCCTCGCTTACTGTTTGCACCTGATTTCTTATCACTTTCTTCTTATATCTGTTCTCAAGCTATGTGAACTATTTCAGGTCAGTCCAATTCAGTCACTCAGTCGTGTCCGACCCCATGAATTGCAGCATGCCAGGCCTCCCTGTCCATCACCAACTCCCGGAATTCACTGAGACTCATGTCCATCGAGTCGGTGATGCCATCCAGCCATCTCATCCTCTGTCGTCCCCTTCTCCTCCTGCCCCCAATCCCTCCCAGCATCAGAGTCTTTTCCAATGAGTCAACTCTTCGCATGAGGTGGCCAAAGTACTGGAGTTTCAGCTTCAGCATCATTCCCTCCAAAGAAATCCCAGGGCTGATCTCCTTCAGAATGGACTGGTTGGATCTCCTTGCAGTCCAAGGGACTCTCAAGAGTCTTCTCCAACACCACAATTCAAAAGCATCAATTCTACTATTTAAAGATACCCCAATGGGCCATCATAATTCTGTGTCTTGGCAGTGGTTTTTTCCTTTCCCTAAAATTTCCCTCCTTCAAATTTAGTGACTCTAATTGTAGGTTTCTTCTTATCACTCTGAGCTCATCTTCATTATCCTCCTCTCAGATCATCATATCTAGAGTTGAAACCTTCTTACACCATGTTAGCACTCATCATGCTATGGGTTCTCAGTACACGTGTGCTAATTGGCTGCTTTCTTATTGTCTCCCTCTCTGCACTCTGGTTTCCTGTGAGCCTAGTGTACCAGGTAAACTGTTTTCTATTTCTAGTTTACTAGGTAAACTGTGAAGTGCACCTAGTACCGAGCTGTCTTGTCACATGATAGCTTCTCAGTGAATATTTATGGAATGAATAAATGATTAGCCCCCAGCTAAACTGCAGTGTCTTCTGGAAAGCTTTCTTTGACTCATCTCTTCCCCACAACTCTAAACTTAAGGTGTACATCCAGAGCAGTCACTGACCCACCTTATAGTAATTTCATTCTTTAAGGTGCCTAGGATTTTTATTTCTCTCCTATTAGGCTTTTAAGTTTCTTAAAGCAGCACTGCGTTTTTGTCTTCTGTATTTCCAACTTTCAGCATAATTACTTTCAACTAAATATTTATATAATTGTGTAATTAATAAATGGATGGTGACAGTGATCATGGGCTTCCCAGGTGGCTCAGGTGGTAAAGAATCTGCCTGCCCTTGCAGGAGTTGTGGGCTTGACCTTGGGTTGGGAAGATCCTCTGGAGGAGGAAATGGCACCGCCCACTTCAGTGTCCCGTGAAGAAGCCCCTGGACATGGGAGCCTGGCAGGCTATAGTCCATGTCCATAGGGTTGCAAAGAATTGGGCGCAACTGAGCACACTCACCCACAACATGGATCCTAAATCACTGTATTTGGGGATTTGACCTTTTTGTCTTTTTCATTACGATATACTCATACTTTTGTATATTATGGTGTCATGTTAATTTATAGAGTCCCAATTTTTTTCATTTTCTTTTACCTTAATCACATTTACTTCTTTTAAAAAGATCAGCTTTACTGAATCATACTTAATACACAGTATATATAATATTTTACAGTATTTTAAGTGTACAATTTAATGCATTTTAGTATATACACAACCATGTTCAGTTCAGTTCAGTTGCTCAGTGGTGTCCGACTCTTTGCGACCCCATGCACTGCAGCATGCCAGGCCTCCCTGTCCATCGCTAACTCCTGGAGTTTACCCAAATATGTAACAACTGTTTCATTTCGGTAATTAATCCCTACCCTTTTCACCTCAAGTTGCTACTGATTTGATTTCTTTTACTGTGCATGCATTTTTCTTATTGTAGAAGTTAATATATTTGGAGATTTACTTCTTTAATGATGGTGCTTAGCTTCTCAAGAGTGTGCTGTATTTAGGTTACAATTCAACCTTTTAAACTAAAACTCAATATCTAATATTAAGAAAATATTAATGGTTTTTTGAAAAGCTTTGATGGTATGGTTTTTAAAAAGAAATAATTGAGTCAGTAAAACAGAGGATTATCTTTTTTGATAAGCACAAAATAGGAATTTTGAGTTTAATAGCTCGTTGGAACTGTAAGTGTCTTAACTTCCTTGCTGCTGATTCTGCTGTTAAGTCACTTCAGTTGTGTCCGACTCTGTGTGACCCCATAGACGGCAGCCCACCAGGCTCCCCCGTCCCTGGGATTCTCCAGACAAGAACACTGGAGTGGGTTGCCATTTCCTTCTCTAATGCATGAAAGTGAAAAGTGAACGTGAAGTCGTTCAGTTGTGTCTGACTCTCAGCGACCCCATGGACTGCAGCCGCAGGCTCCTCTGTCCATGGGATTTGCCAGGCAAGAGTACTGGAGTAGGGTGCCAAGCATGCATTTTTTTTTTTTAACCTGTAAGGAAATCTCATGGTATAGAGCTTTTATGCAGCAGTATCATGAGGCGATGCACTGTCAGGCTCACTTCAAATGCTCTCTCCTATGCAGAGCTTTGTGTCAGTTTATCTGCCCTGAATCCTGGATATGCCTGCTTGTGGTATTTTGTTTTTTACTTAGCAGACATGTACCGAATGCTTCTAAGACAGGTCCCACCTCTTACTCTAGTAAGAGAGACAAATAATTGTAATACAACATGGAAGTTTTATCAGGAGTTTAAGAGAAACAGAAACAAATCATAGGGGCAAGGAGTGGAATAGGAATGGAACATAAACAAATCTATTTGTTAATCCCTGTTTAATCTAACTCTACTTTTATTTCTCTTCATGAGTAAATCATTTCAGGTTCCTTTGCCTTCTGGTCCAAAAACTTTTTCCTGGTTCCATCTATGTTTTTTTATAATTTCATCAGGGTCAATAGATAGTAAACTTCTTAAAGCATTTCCTGTACTCTTTTCTGTACCTATATAATTTTCCTTGTTTGGATTTGTGATTGCTAGGTGATTGTTTGATCAGTTCTCATTATCCAAAATTTACAGTATAGCAAACCCTAGTGTGTAATCTTAGATGATGATGGATGTTCTGAGAGAAAAGCAGAGTGGTAAAAATAAGCTTGGAAAATGTTGGTTTAAGTTTAATTAGGATCTTACTGGAGGAGCCCCTCAAGGCCTTTAGTCAACACATGTATGTATGTGTGTTTGTGTATGCATAAAATACGTATGTAATAAAGTGTGTTGAATTTGTATGTGAATAATATTAGCATATTTGATCACAGAATCCTTTTTTGGTCATAGTGGATGTGGATAATTTTTGTAAAATATAATTTAGAATGAATGTCAGCATTGAAACAGAGAATAATACAAGAAATGCCTCATTTTTCATATTCTTCTTCTGATTTTGTCTACTTCTCCAATCACAGTGATTAAAGAAAATCAGTAGATTTGCAAAAGTACAGCTGTGGTTTTTTTTTTTTTTTTCATGAAACACTGAGTATTTTTACTTCATTCAGAAGAATTATCTCAATTACTTGTTCTCTATCCTTTGTAGGTAATTTGGGCTTAATTTATATGTTGTTTCTGAAGAGATCAATGTTCAGAGCTAATTGTACTAAGAGTTTACATTTTTTTAGAACAACTCAAGTCTAACCAGAACTATGTGTGTGTATTTGTTGTGTGTTTGTTTTTACATGCACATGCATGTACTTTTATAATATTTATGTAAAGCTAATCCTAAGGTTAAGGATAAATTCAAATATTTTGACATCAATTGATTATGTAGCTATTTCCTACATTGGTTGAGTAACTTACATTACATTGACATTTTATATTCAGTCACTATTGTGATAATTTATGCTCTATAATCATGTTTAAGTGTTTAGCATAAATTCCAGAATCCAGGGTCAGAATATATTTTATATTAATGGGATATTACGTACATTATTATTGACCCATTTGTAGAACTGGACTTTGCTATGCACTAAATGAAGTGCAAGAGGTCCAAATAAAATGAAATTAATATATACGTGAATGGTGTATATAGTGTCTGATGAAAGAAAATTTCAATATTTGTTAAATGAATAAGTAAAATTTTAGCAATAAACTTTTAACAATTTTTAGTAGAATGAAATTTTAGCCATAGTTTGAAGTTACACAGCTGAATTATACAGTGGCTGTTTTTCTTCATGGTCATCCATTTATCCATCCAAGTAATCAGGATTTGAGATAGCTTGCAATTAAGACATACATATAATAAAGACATGAAGTTGTTATTAAAGGGGCTAAAGAGTTAGGGTTAAAGAAATAGGCTTAAAGAATTAAGAGTTAAAAAATGACTCTAATGCCTTAGTCCAGGGGTTTTTCATTGACATCTGTGGTGTTTTTATGTTTTTTTTAAAGTGTAATTTGTCTATAGGACAATTCCCAAAGACAGTCAACAAGAAAAATCTATGTTGATAATCCTTAATCCTAAAAGTGAGTGGAGAATGGAATGCTGGTAGCTCAAATTCACCCAGGTATATTTAGGAACATTCATTAAATTAATAGATGGGAGACAAATTTTCTCTTTTTCTGATACGATCTGAAGAACTCTATCTTTGACATGTACAGAAATTTTGGCATTAGAACAAATAAAAATCTTTCTCTGCGTATGTTACATAATAACAATACTCATTTAATATGTGGATTTTGTTTTTGCTTTTATAATAAAAATAAAAATAATTCCAAATCCTATTAACTCTTATTTTTCTTTCATTCTTTGCTCAGATGCCTCCAACATTGTGTTATAAGTTGTGAATATATCAATTTAGAGAATTCCATCTGTGTTTATGGAGGCAAGTGCTATAGAAGAGTTAAAATTTATGGACACGAGCTGTTTTCATACTTGTACTGTATTATAAATCTTGGTTTTTTATTAGATTGAAAACTCCTTGAAGTCAGGAAACCATTTCTTATTGTCCATTTTGTGTATTTTGTTTATTAATGTCAGAATTATAATAAAATCATTTAATGATATTTTTGAATAAATCAGTATATTTACCGTATTTAAGTAAAGTTTCCTTTAAAAATCATGAGTTTTTGATTCATTAGAAAATATTTTAGTTAAGGAACAGATGCCATCCTATTTAATACTTTTCTTTCTTCTATTAAATTTTACTTTAATCTGCACAGCATCTTAGCTCTTATGTATGGGCTTCAAATCCTAATCCTGAACTCTTACCTTCAGTTCAGTTCAGTTCAGTCGCTCAGTCGTGTCCGACTCTTTGGGACCCCATGAATTGCAGCACGCCAGGCCTCCCTGTCCATCACCATCTCCCGGAGTTCACTCAAACTCATGTCCATCGAGTCGGTGATGCCATCCAGCCATCTCATCCTCTGTCGTCCCCTTTTCCTCCTGCCCCCAAATCCCTCCCAGCATCAGAGTCTTTTCCAATGAGTCAGCTCTTCGCATGAAGTGGCCAAAGTACTGGAGCTTCAGCTTTAGTATCATTCCTTACAAAGAACACCCAGGGCTGATCTTTAGAATGGACTGGTTGGATCTCCTTGCAGTCCAAGGGACTCTCAGGAGTCTTCTCCAACACCACAGTTCAAACGCATCAATTCTTCGGCGCTCAGCTTTCTTCACTGTCCAACTCTTGGATCTCTCGCCTTATGCTTACTTAAATATTTTAAAGTAAGAAAATGATGGATATTAAATCCCTTTGCCTGATTAGCTTTGGGTCTCAAAGAGATTGATTAAAAGAGTCATGAAAGGACCTGTTAAAATAGTCTCAACTGGTGACCTTTTATGAAGAAATCACTTTGTGCATGTAGGTTTTCCTCTTTCTGTAGAATTATTTTTATCACTTTTAATTCACTCGCTTCAAATAACCCAGCGTTCATTTCAGAGACCACCGCTTCTGCGAACAAAGAGAATACGACAACGGTGAACCTCTGGCTCTTAAAAATGATGTTTACCCAGATATGATAGCATCTTGTTGTACCTCAAGGTTTCTTAAACAGACAAATCTGTATTAGTAGAAAGATTGCTGAAAATGCTTGCATGGCAACAAATTTGCAAAATGTTTTAAATGTTTACATTTATACTTTGGTATGTTGTCAATAAATTATTCTATTTTCTTTATAGTCAGCCATCCTTTTTCCAAATTTAGTAAGACTTTTAAGAACCATTGGATTTTTTAAGACCAGTTTATATGTAGTATAGTCCTGTTGCAGGAAGGGGAACCCCTTCCTGGGCCCGAAACTGGGTGAATTGTCTGAGGAGACACATGTGCTGACAAAGCAAGAGATTTTATTGGGAAAGGGCACCCGGGTGGAGAGCAGTAGGGTAAGGGAACCCAGGAGAACTGCTCTGCTGTGTGACTAGCAGTCTTAGGTTTTATGGTAATGGGATTAGTTTCCGGGTTATCTTTGGCCAATCATTCTAATTCAGAGTCTTTCCTGGTGGCGCACGCATGCTAGCGAGAGGGATTCTGGGAAGTAGACAGACTCATGGTGTCTCCTTTTGACCTTTTCCGGACTCTTCCTGTTGATGGTGGCTTACTAGTTCTGTATTCCTTACCAGGATCTCCTGTCATAAAACAGCTCATGCCAATGGTTACTAAAGGGCGTGACCAGGGTGGGTGGTTTCAGTCAGTGTGCTCCTGCTAACAGTCCAACTAGGATCAGTGTAATTTAATATTTCAGCTTTTTCATAATGTTACCCTCCTTTTATATTAGATGCTTTTATTCCTCAGCCTTAAAGTATATTTATAGAAGATTAATGACTGTAAATTGATTGTCTCTGATTTGTTGTCAGTGCTTGTAGCGTTTTTATTGTGAATGTGTGAGAGTCAGTATGACGATGATTAACACTGGGATCAAAAAAGTAGGCTTCCAGTACAATCAATCACCTACTTTTGTCTGAGAGCTGCTGTGAACGCTTTATCCTTATAATGCACAAAGACTGTGAGCATAGGTGTGCTGTATTAGAATGCTCAGAATTAATTTTGTGTGCAATAGAAATAGTTGATCTCATGAAAAGAGACTGCTGACCTTTGAAGCATAAGAAGTCTGTGGGAGTTGGAGAGGATAATTTAAGATTGAAGCTATATTAACCAGTCATGAAAAATCCTAACTGACGATTTTTAGTTGTTTACTTGACAGTTTACAACAGTTGTCAAGTATTTGAAGCCAGCATAATAACTATACTTTATGCTAATATGGTAAAGAAAATTATAGTTTTCCTTGATTCAGATTTTTATGACTTGTTTTAATAAAGTGAAATCATTTGTCTTTAAACAACAGTAAAACATTAAAAATGTAATAAATCAGACTAAATTATTGCATTTCACTTAAAAAAATAAAAAATTTAAGTTGATGAATTAGTGAATATTAATTGGTCTTTATTTGAGTCTGGTTACAGACTTTTCAGGATTAAAGTGCTTTGTAACCAAAGAGAAGTATGATTTAGCTTTAGATGCAGGATTTATTCTGAAATACAGGCATCCTATTGATTCACTAGCACACTAGGGTTTAGAAAGAACCACCTTTTAGGGTAAATTTTGTGGAACTGGCAGTACACCCCGTGGCTTGGCAGTCTAGTCAGAAGGATGATACCATGCTGGCTATATAACTGGATCTTTGAACGTTATTCTCAGGGGTGGTAAATGCAAAACAAAGTAATATCAACTGGCACTTAATTCTGCAGGTTCCCTGCTGATTGGGGTATTCAGTGAAATGGAACTCTTCCTGACAGGAAGTCAGCCTATGAGTATGGAGACATCTGAAAATAAAGTGTGCTTTAATTTGGCACCCCACCGTTTTACAACTGGTCTTTTAAATTTGGGATTAAGCAGAGAGTTAGAAGAAAAGGGGAGTGTATAGATGGAAGTATCCTAAGCCTACTATTTTCCTTTGGTTTTAATACAGTTATGATTACAGCTCGGTTTCTGTTTTTCAGCTTTTACTGCTTATAGCTTATTTCTTTTTTTTTTCTATTATTTCAAATTAATCTGTTGAACTTAAAGTGTTACAAAAAGGCTAGATTAAAAGCATAAAGCTTTAGATTGCCTTTGTTTTAGTACCAAACTGATAACTTTTGTGAAGGCTCAGCTGTATTATCATACCATATGTTTGATCATAAATATGTTTTTAATCAGAGTAGAGTTCTTAAATATAGATTTAATTTTTGCTATCACTTTAAAGTATGTATACTATTTAAATTATTTTTCAATTTTATTTTTTACGTATATTTGCATACTTTAAAAGAGTTTGATTTGTTTGTGCTTGATCTTTGTTGTTGCACGGGCTCTTCTCTAGCTGTTGGGAGTAGGGGCTACTCTGTAATTGGGAAGCATGGGCTTCTCATTGTGATGGCTTCTCTCCTTGTGAAGCTCAGGCTCGAGGGCAAGAGGGCTTCAGCAGTTGTAGTACGGGGTCTCCGTAGTTGCGGCCCCTAGGCTCTCAGCACAGGCTCAGTAGTTGTGGCACAAAGGCTTAGTTGCTCTGCCACACATGGGATCTTCTTGGATGAGGGATCAAAGCTGTGTCTCCTGCATTGGCAGGCGATTCTTTACCACTGAGCTACCTGGGAAGCCCTAAAGTGTTTTTACTATTCACTTCAGTTAACTCTGAGGTAGAATACTTCTTTAGTACAGTTAGAATATAATATTATTAAGGGACAATTATTATATATTAGTAGTTGCCTATATATTTCATCTATTATGCACTTTTTAGACAGGCAACTGTTTTTAGTCAAGCTGCCAGTTTATAATGTGAACTTCCAGAAGCATGTATGCAGTTTTAACAAAATCTGAAGTTTGAACTTTAATTCAGGCATGAATTAGGCAAGAATCAGAACCCTGAGGGCTATTTTTTCCGAGTAGATACTTACTCAGTTGCTAGAGGTGGACTTTGTAGAGGTGCTTGTTGTCTGTATCATGGGTAACAATAGGAAAAAGGAAAAGAGGCTTTAGAAAGGATCTTAGGAAGAGTTGGGCCCAGAAAATGCTTTGATGATAGACTTTGAATAATGTTTTTTCCTCTACCACATATTAACTCTGTAACCATGGGCAAATTACTTCACTTGCTTGAGAATCAGTTTCTTATGAGTAAAATGGGTATAATAAAGATTACATTAGACAGTGTATATAAAAGTATTTAGAACAGTCCATTGAACACAGTAGGTTGTAAATTAAAGGTATTCGATTCTGAATCTGAGTGTTGGAACAGCTCATGAAATCCTCTCTCGTTCACTGTTCTCAGTGCCTTTTGTTTTCTTTTCAGGACGCTAGATCTTTCAGATATTTGCTTCCATCCACCATTATTTTCTGCAGTATCTTGCTCATTATTTTCTGTTCTTTCTGTGATCATATGCCCAGTCTAATCCATTTTCATTTCAAATGAGAGAATTTTAGAGCTATGAGAAACCCCATCAATTTGCAGGTTTTGGCTGTTTTCATGTAGACAAGTTAATGGGTAGCATTCATACTTTCTGTGGGCGCCCACAGGTGATCTCACTGTTTCCTTGTGCTTGCTATATAGCATTGGTGCCTTTTGGAAGTCAGCTAAGTATACCTGAATACAACTGGCATGGATGTCTTTCCAGGGATTAGAACTTGAATGATTTTCCTAAAGATGTCTTTAGTATATTTTAGTGCTTTTTATATACACTGCATTACTTTCAACACACCTCCTGTGTTACCATAGTTGAGAAATACTTTTATAACAATTAACTGAGGTCACTGATTATCAACTTTTTTTTTTCCCTGACCAGTTATATCATCATTAATAGTTGCTCATTGTGATTATTCTCACCTTGAGTCCTGTCATAATTGGGGGAATCAGGCAGGCATAAAAGGAGATATCATCTGAAAAAGGTCTCCATAGAGAATCACAGATTCTGATCTAGCTTATCCTGAGTTAGAGAAATGGCCTTTTTCCTTTCTGTTGGTTTTTACCTCTTTCAGTTAGGCACCAAGTAATTTATTTTCCTACAAGCTGCTGCTGCTGCTGCTAAATCACTTCAGTTGTGTCCGACTCTGTGCGACCCCATAGACGGCAGCCCACCAGGCTACCCTGTCCCTGGGATTCTCCGGGCAAGAACACGGGAGTGGGTTGCCATTTCCTTCTCCAGTGCATGAAAGTGAAAAGTGAAAGTGATGTCACTCAGTCGTGTCCGACTCTTTGTGACCCCATGGACTGCAGCCCACCAGGCTCCTCCGTCCATGGGATTTTCTAGGCAAGAGTACTGGAGTGGGGTTGCCATTGCCTTCTCCGTTTCCTACAAGAGTCTCTTTGTAATTCCTTTCCAAGCAAGGTTGTAGTTTACTGACTTACCAAATTCAAACTCCACTGCCTTATTTTCAAGGTCTCTAATATGTATTTTATTTTAGTTTATGCTTGTTTCTCTGCTGCCTTGTAAGTAGTATTCAGATAGTCGATATATCTGTTACGTATATCTTGTCATTTTCTGGATATTTTACCAGAAAACCAAACTGCCTAAACCTGAGTCTGTTCTCACATTCTCCTGACGTCTTGCTTTCCACAATGTGCTTTTACATATAGAGTGTACAAATGCATGCCATTCTCCTAAATATTGAATGTTTAGTGCATTCTTTTTGATGTAATTACGTATTTTTGAAGAAATTTTATTGGAAGTGCACATTTTCATTGTGGTCTTCTTGGGTTTGTTAATCTGTCAGGTTATTCTTATTCTCAGATACCGCATAGTTCAGAGCAGACTTAATTCTGGTTTCTTATTGTTCTTTTTTTCCAGAAGGGAGATGAAAAATCTAAGAAAGCTTACAGCTTTGCTTCATCTTTCAGAGTCGTGTCCTATTTATATCTATTGAAAAGATTTACTGTTGTTGTTTTATAGCACTAATTTCTAGTTTAGTTTGTCACCACAGGTTTCTGTTTTTATACGTTAAGGAAGGAAAAAGGAGGTTGGTCATTGGCAGTGAGAAAGTAAAATAATGGAGGGAATTTTTTTTTTTTTTACAAAGACTCTTTCTAATTCTTATTAGTATCTTAACGAAGTCTGAACTGCTGCCTTACATATTTGGACATTTGACAATGCTATCATTGCTTTTCTGCTAATTATCAGGAGTTGTTCTTAATGATATATGCTTGTTTCCTGTATCTTGAATGCGAAAGTGCTAGTAGCTTTGTCTTGTATGACTCCTTGTGACCCCATGTACCGTAGCCCTCCCGGCTCCTCTGTCCATGGGATTTTCCAGGCAGGAATACTGCAGTGGGTTGCCATGCCCTCTGCACGGGATCTTCCTGACCCAGGAACCAAAGCTGTTGTGTCTTCCACATTGCAGGCAAGTTCTTTACTGTCTGAGCCACCAGAGAAGCGCTCTGGTCAGATTTGAATTTCTTATAGCTTGGTACTGAAACCTCTGGAACTGAGAACAAAACCAGTCACAACTCAGTAATCACTATCAGAACCAACACTTGTAGCCCAATTTGACTTGCTTAAAATTTTTTCCAACTCTTACAGTAGACTAATTTTTTAAAAGTGGCTTTTATTTCTTTTAAATCCTTTGAATTTTGCTGAATTCAAACAGTAAACTTCACTTTTCTTCAACTTGCACTCTCTCTTCTTTTAATTTGGTTTCTTTTGTGATAGTCTGAAAAATGGCTCCCCAAAGTTATCCATGTCAAATCTCTGGAACCTGTGAATGTTACCTTATTTGGAAAAAGGATCTTTGTGTGACAATGTTAAGGTTTTTGAGATGAGGGGATACTCCTGAATTATTTGGATGGCCACTAAATGTGCTACCCTAGGTAGCCTTATCAGACTCTGGGGAGATTAGAGATAGGCACCCAGAGGAGGGAATACCAGACCACCGGACCTGCCCGCTGAGAAACCTGTATGCAAGTCAGGAAGCAACAGTTAGAGCTGGACATGGAACAACAGACTGGTTCCAAATAGGAAAAGGAGTACATCAAGGCTGTATATCGTCACCCTGCTTATTTAACTCTTATATGCGGAGTACATCATGAGAAACACTAGGCTAGATGAAGCACAGACTGGAATCAGGATGGCCGGGAGAAATATCAATAACTTCAGATATGTAGATGACACCACCCTTATGACGGAAAGTGAAAGAGGAGAGTGAAAAAGTTGATTTAAAACCTAACATTCAGAAAACTAAGATCATGGGATCTGGTCCCATCACTTCCTGGCAAATAGATGGGGAAATAGTGGCAGGTTTATTTTTGGGGGCTCCAAAATCACTGTAGATGGTGATTGCAGCCATGAAATTAAAAAACACTTACTCCTTGGAAGAAAAGTTTATGACCAACCTAGACAGCATATTCAAAAGCAGAGACATTACTTTGCCAACAAAGGTTCATCTAGTCAAAGCTATGGTTTTTCCAGTAGTCATGTATATATATGAGAGTTGGAACATAAAGAAAGCTGAGTGCCGAAGAATTGATGCTTTTGAACTGTGGTGTTGGAGAAGACTCTTGAGAGTCCCTTGGACTGCAAGGAGATCCAACCAGTCCATCCTGAAGGAAATCAGTCCTGAATATTCATTGGAAGGATGGATGTTGAAGCTGAAACTCCAATACTTTGGCCACCTGATGCAAAGAACTGTCTCATTAGGAAAGACCCTGATGCGGGAAATTTGAAGACAGGAGGAGAAGGGGATGACAGAGGATGAGATGGTTAGATGGCATCACCGACTCAATGGACATTAGTGAGTAAACTCTGGGAGTTGGTGATGGACAGGGAGGCCTGGCCTGCTGCAGTCTATGGGTTCGCAAAGAGTCGAACACGTCTGAGCAACTGAACTGAAGTGAGCTGAACCCAAAGGAGGAGGCAGTGTGAGAATGAGGCAGCGCGAGGATGGAGCAGAGTGGCCACAAGCCAAGGGCTGCCCACAGCCGCTAGAAGCTTGGAATAGGAAAGGAATAGGTTCTCCGGAAGCACAACAGCTGTTGATTTTGGCTCAGTGAAGCTCATTTTGGACTCCTGGCCTCTAGAACTGTGAGAGAACCGATTTCTAGTATTTTAAGCTACCAAATTTCTGATGATTTGTTGTAACAGCCACAACAAATGAGTAATCTATTTGGTGAGTGTTCTTGGTGCCATACTCACTCACCTAACAGTGTTAAATTAGGATCTGTTTAACAAACATTTGAATGTTTGTAATAAGGAAATTAAATCAGGCACTGTTGAGAACCCCAAGAGATAGACATCACTACCTATAAAGAATTTCACTGTAGTGGAGACACATTCCAATTTGTGAAGTTACTGACCCAGAAAAAAAATCTAAATAAGCTAATATTGCATAGATTTCTAATGGAGATGAAATTAATATGAATATAATACTGCCAGAGAGATCCACCATTTGATTATCTGTTCTAAGTTATTTGTACAACAAAAGGATGTTTTTAAGTATTTCATGTCACTATTTTAGTTATGTTATAGGTCAGAATGACCCACATGGGTGATGTTTATCATAGTATATTTTAGGATTTTTTGCATTGAACTCAGAATTTATATGAACTAGTATCTCATTAGGTGCATTGATAAACATTTGAAAGAATTATGGAATCATTCTGTACTGAAAGGTTTTATTCCTCTTAAGGAAAGTCATTAAATGTACGATGATTGGCTATAGATTGTGGCTGTTGACAACTATAACGTGTTACTACAGCACATAATGTATGCATCTCAGATATAATAGCGTACTTTAAAATCAGGACCCAAAGCTTGATTGGTAGATGTAGTATGAGGTTTGGAAACATTAGATTCTGAGCATATCATTTCGTAGCATAAACATAAATGATTCTTCATTTTCTGCTCTTGAATACTATTTTACAGTTATTTTTCATTTTATATAAAACTTTTAATACTGAAATGAACTCTCACTTTTTATTAACATGAGGAATTCACTCAATGAGTACACAGTATCAGTTTACAGTGGTCACTGTTGAAAGTGGAAGACTCCAAATGGTTAAACAGCAGGAGAGTTTTCTGCTTTTAGTTAAAAACTGCTGTTTTCTATATGCCGTATTTACTACATGTTTAATTCTTAATGTTGTGTGCTGTGGGATTGGGCATGCAAAAGTCAGCAGAAAGAGTTCTGGTTTTTACATCTAGAGCTATTACTTGCTGTACAATAATAAAGGCACTATTTTATTGGGTTACTTGTAATTAACTTCAGCACTAGGCATTCATATAAATCATTCGTAATCTGTTTTCTTTAGATTTTTATTCTTTTAAACTGGTTTAATGTACTTGCTTTCTGTTATCTTTTTACATATGGATGGAGGTTGTAATTGCTTTTCGGAATTAGGCTGTCAGAAACCAACATATATGTGAATTCAAGGAATGATTGAGGCAAGCTAATGAATTTTATGTAACATTTTAGAGATTTGTTACTGAAGTATTCTCTAATAGTCTTTGTTTTGTTGAAGAATTCAGTAAATAACAGTTCTCAAGTTAAAAAGTGTCTGTATATTCAGAAAGTTAAAATGATAGCAACTATTAATTAGAAAGTATATTTATTCTGTTTTTCACATCCTGAGACAGCGAAGACAGGAAATTTCTTTGAACTCTTGACTGTCAATTAATTGACATTCTTTTAATTTAAAAAATTTGAATCTTCATATACTTTCTGTAGTGTTATCTACTAAATGCCATTTCATAGATTCGGTAGTAATTCATATGATCTTGTATTTACAACTTTTTATGATTATTAGTTTTAAATGGAATGAAAATGAAAAAGAGGCAGGCTTCTTGAATAAAAAAAATGAGGCATCTAAAAAGAAACATACATATATATGGCTGAGTTTAAGTAACAGTATATGTTATTCAGAATTAATATTAGAAAACAAAACTTTGTCTCTAAAAATACCTTCATTTTATAAAAGTTTACAGTGATCTCTAGAAAGAATTTAGAGGTCTAAAGTAAATTTTATTCTCTCCCAGGTCACAAAAAACATGATGATTCCTGTAAAAGGAATATTAGGTGTATTGGGGTAGGAGATAGGGAGGCATGAAGGAAGCTGTTTGTATCCATGTCCTGAAAGTTGTGCTTTTAAAAACAATTCAGTTGCTAAACAGTTTTTATTGTAGCTGAGTCCATGAGATAGTTTAGAAAACTTTGAAAAAATAAGTAGCTGTTTTATATAGCTTTAATGGAAGTCTTTCATGTTTCCTCTCCAGCAGTCCCTAATGAACGAACACTCCTTGTAATTTCAGTGCAGGCTTTGAGATTCCCTAAAGACTTGACTTCAGACCTCAAAGGGCACCATTGCCACATGTCTGGAGAACTGGAGTTGCCAAACAGACTGACTGTGTACTAATAGGACACATTTATATAGCTCCTGCATGTGAAACCCTGATATAAGCTTAATGATGATCATCTGTTGAGACCTTGTTGCTGGAAAGGGTTAGAGCAACTTTGGCACCTTTATTGAAATCAAGCTTTCTTTATTGATTAGTGAACCATCTTGATAATATTGTTGCCAGGTTGCAAGTTATTTGAAAGATCATAGTGGACTGAAGTATATATTTTTTTCTGAAAAGCTTAAAAACATATTTTTATAGAAACTTGTAAATAAGTTAATTTTAAAGTATGCTTAAGCATCACAGCAGGGAATTATCGGTTTTTTGATAGATTATTTACAAATAATTTAAACTATACAGTAATCATAATTCATTGCATGGTTATCTCCACTTTTTGGACTTTTAAACCCTTGCATTCTTTATTTTGTCAATCCTATAAAAAGTTGTTTTCTCACTATTCTGTTCCTTGCACATAGTAAATATTCAAAAGTATTTATTAAATAAACAATTACAGAAGTGAACCATTTGCTAATCCAACTTTAATAGAATTTCTCTTTCTTTTCTCTTTTTACCTTGTTATCTGTATATATATTTTACTTAGCTAAACCATAATACTTGTATAAACTTGATGTACAGTTTTATGTATGTTCACAAAAATAATCGAAATGAAAGCTTTCCAAACGGCAATATTTCATTTTGATATTTCACGGAATGATTAGTTTTACCCTTTAAAGAGACAGTGGAATAAAACCTGCTCTTTGCAATTACGCTATATTCTTTCCTGGTATGTGGTTCCTCAAGTTTGTGTTGGATATGCTGCTGAGAGAGTGCTGACACAAAGTGCAAACACTGTTGAAAAGTTCTGGATAGTTTACTTTGAGCACTTAAGATTACTATATCTTGACTAGGAACTAGTTTTCTCTGGTTTTGACCTTTAGTCCCTGGGTATAATGTGGTTCTCAACTCTGGGTTAATACTTCCCCATCCTCGTTTGAACTCTCCTCTGTGGCCTACTCCCTTGACACTGTTTCTGACATCTACTTAGGTAATTGGATCTATACTCAATGAATTTGATTCGCCTTACAAAGGCATAGGTATATTTCATTGAAAAACACAATCCTTGAGGTCGCGAAACTGACATGCTTCCTACTGCACAAAGAAGGCACGGAGCACGAGCCTTTAAATTTTTAATTTTTCTTCAGGAAAATGAAGTAATTTGTTAGGAGTTTAGGTTTTGTTAATAAGTTATTCTTCCTTTTTTTTAAGTTAAATTATATTTTGATCCTTAGGTCAATAGTTTAAAAAATATTTTATTGCCAATAGCAATGAAGTTAATTTTATTTGATAGAATAAAAAATACTAACTTAAAAAAAATAAAATTCTTAATAGTTTCTGATGCATTTACATTATCATAGTTTTGATTTCAGTATCTCTAAAACCTGAATGCTTGTTCTACTTTTTAGAGATATATTGCTATAGTTTTGCATAAATACCTATTGTCCATTTAGAAAAATGTGCATTTTATTTTGTATTTATTTACTATTCTTCATTTAGAACATGTGACTTTTGAATATAAAGTTTATTTTTTATCAAGGAAATATATTATTTCACAAATCTAAGAATAGGATAATACTTAAACTGAAAACAGCAGTCTCCTGCCTCAGTTATTCTTTCTGTTGATTCTTACTTTCTGGAAGGAGCCACATTCAGATCTCTTGGCTGTTGTCTCTTAGTTACTTTCATATTTCTGAATGATAGCTATTTCTAGATTTTTCTGTTTTTAAACATTATCTTAATGTCTTTTATGGAAGATGACTGTTGAGTGCTTACATTGCTCTCCCTTTGCAGTTCACACACTCTCTTGTTTCCAGTGCAGTTATATGATAGTGTTTACTTAAAACCATCCCTAGCGTTACCATTTTTGTGACAATGGAAATATCCATGCAAACCTACAAAAAATATACCATATTTTCCCAACCACCTTGCCTCTCCTTCTTCCCTTCCACTTGTTTTTCTCTTTCTTTCTTTCTGCTGGAATTAATGATTTCCTACTTTTTTTGTTTCTTTAAATTTCTTTGTAGCCACCACAAGTTTATTTCTGAATTTTCTGCTGGAATCATGGAACTTCTACCAATGTAATGAACTCACTTGGTATCTCTTGGTTCAGTTCTTTTCCTTGGGTATATATTGCTTCTCTATTGTCCTTCTCTATTGTTCTCTATTGTCCTCTTCTCACCTGGATTGGTTACTCTTTAATTCTGTAGAAAGCTGTCACCTGGAGGCTTCTTTTATCATCAGCCTAGAAGTATCCTCTTCTCCACCTTATGCTTTCGTGTCTATATCCTATGACTCATAGTAGCCTTCTTTTTTGGAAGATACACTGATTGAACATTTATTGATCACTTATTCTGTATGCGTTGGTCATTGTCCTAGCCTCAGAATATAGGATAGAATAAAGAGAGAGGCAAAAATGAAATCTAAGTGGCAGTAGTATGCCATGGAAAAATTAAAGCAAAACTGGGCTGGAGGATGACAGTGGGCGTCTCTGTATTAACGTTGATGAGGCATGTCCTTTGTAATTTCTTAAAAAAGAATACATGTAGAATATTTTAGAGCTTGCTTAGATGAAAATGTCTTTTTTAAACCATTATTGATCGCTTGTTGGGATATTAGTATTAGAGGCTGAAAGTTGTAATCTTTCTTACGATTTTTTCTCTGTGAGCTTTTATTATTTTGAAAATTGTTTATTACTGGTTGTACCTTGATGTGGGTGAATCTTTTAGAATCCACTGCCTTTGCTACTTTATATAAACTTTTTCAGCCTGCAAAAGTATATATTTGTGTTCAGAGAAAGTTTCTTAAATTATTTCTATGGGAATGTTTTTACTGTATTCTCATTTCTGTTTCTAGAACTACTCTTAGGTAGATGTTGAACTGGATTATCTAATTTTCATATTGTTCTCATCCTTTTTTCTTCATTTTATCTTAGTCTCCTGAGAGCCTTCTATCACATCTTCCAATAATTCTTTCAAAATTTTTATTTGAGATTATACTGTTAATTTCTGAGAGCATTTTCTTCTTTTCTGAGATTTGGAGGGGAGTTGGAAAGTGAGAGCTGGTTAATTTTGTTCCAGCTTGATCAGGCCATGAGGTGTCCAGATACTCGGGCAAACATTATTTGGAGACTTTCTGAATGAGGTTTACATGTAGAGTCCGTACACTGTGTGAAGCAGCTTGTGCTTCTTGATGTGGATCAGCCTCATGCAGTCAGTTGAAGGCCTGGCTGTAACACAAAGGCTGACCATACCCTGAGGAGAGAGAATTCTACTTGCTTGACTGCTTTGGAACTGAGATAACATTTTTTCCTGCCTTTGTCCTCAAACTGACAAAAAGTGACATGTTGTCACTTTTTGGATTTGGAGCCTGTTGCCCTTTAGACTGGAACCACACCATTGATTTTCCGGATTTTTAGGCCTTTTAACTTGGATTAGAACTACACTGTCAGCTCTCCTGGGTTTCCTGCTGACTCATTTTCTCTGCAGATCATGGGACTTGTCAGCCTCCATGATAGTGTGAGCCACTTTCTTAAATAAAGTATGAATCTCCATCCCGCTGGTTCTGTTTCTCTGCAGAACTCTTATTTTAAAATGATCCATTTACTTGTTTGGGCCGCCCTGGGTCTTTGTTGCTGTGTGGGCTTTCCTCTGGTTGCAGCTGGCAGGGGCCGCTGTCCAGATGCAGCACGCGGGCTTCTCCCTGCTGGTTCTCTTCTGGGGCACTGGCTCTGGGGCGTGCCGGCTGCAGTAGCTGTGGCGCATGGGCTCAGCAGTTGCGGTTCTGGGCTCTAGAGCAAGGGCTCAGTAGTTGTGGCACACGGGTTTAGTTGCTCTGCGGTGTGTGGGATCATCCCGGACCAGGGATCAAACTCATGTCCCCCACATTGGCAGGCAGGTTCCTTACCACTGAGTCACTGGGCAAGCCAGAACTCTTTAAACAACAAATTTTCTCTGTTGTGCAAAGACAGGGTTATCTGGCTCCTGAATGATCCTGGGCTTCAGTAAGAGTCCGTTTTACAACTTCAGCTCCAGTTCTTAGAGATTAAAAGAGCTCCCAGGGCCTCTGATCATGGGCACTGATGGCTTGGAGAGCTCTCATACAAAGGCAGAGAGGTACCAGTGAATAAAATATGTACCCCTGCCCTGAGTTTTACAACCAAGTTTTTATCTTTCTGATGGTAGTAATTGTACTTTTCTTCAGTCTGCCTCTTCCACCCCATTAATGTCTATTATTAATGTCTATTAATTAATATTGTTTATTATTAATAATTAAGAGTAATTTTTTCCCCTGCTTGTCTCTTTGGTGTCTCATTCATATAAGATTCTTTCCTCTAATCACTGTTGACTGCTTGTGCTCATATTTAAGTGTGTTGTACAAATGTCTGCGTGCGTATGTATGAGTTGTCTGCTAGTGATGAATGAACCTTAAATTTAATCATGGGTTCTCATTTTTCCCAGGGAACACTTCTCTAATATTGCTTGGTATCTCATGGTTTAGTAAGCATACTTTGAAGTTATTTTGTTTTTTTTTTTTCAGTAAGGTTTTTTAAAGTGTTCAGAAGTTTACTCCTCTGGAAAGCAAACTTCCAGTCATTCAGCATGGTGGGGATGGCCAGCAATATGGGGAGAGAAGTTCAGATGGTGTTTTTTTAATACCAGCTTTTATTCATTTAAACTCTTTTCATTCCTGCCCCTCAACCATCCTTATATATAATCAGTGCGTCAGTTCTTATCTTTTCTAGGGGTTCTACAACAAGCATTTGTCTGCTGCTTCAATTTACTTCCCTCCAGACTATAGGGAAATTTTTATTTTACTGTTTCTTTTTTTCTTTCTTTTAAAAATTAATTTATTTTTTGTTGAAGGATAATTGCTTTACAGAGTTTTGCTGTTTTCTGTCAAACCTCAACATGAACCAGCCATAGGTATACATATATCCCCTCTCTTTTGAACCTCCTCCCATCTCCCCCCCCACCCCACCCTCTAGGTTGATACAGAGCCCCTGTTTGAGTTTCCTGAGCCATACAGCAAATTCCTGCTGGCTCTCTATTTTATGTATGGTAATGTAGGTTTCCATGTTAGTCTTTCCATGCATCTCACCCTCTCCTCCCCTCTCCCCATGTCCATAAATCTGTTCTCTATGTCTGTTTTTCCATTGTTTCCCTGTAAATACATTCTCCAGTACTATTTTTCTAGATTCTGTATATATGCATTAGAATATGGTATTTCTCTTTTTCTTTCTGACTCACTTCACTCTGTATAATAGGTTCTAGGTTCATCCATCTCATCAGAACTGACTCAAATGCGTTCCTTTTTATGGCTGAGTACTATTCCATTGTGTATATGTACCACCACTTCTCTATCCATCCATCTGTTGAGGGGCATCTAGGTTGCTTCCATGCTCTAGCTATTGTAAATAGTGCTGCAGTGAACAATGGGATACATGTGTCTCTTTCAATTTTGGTTACCTCAGGGTATGTACCTAGGAGGGGGATTGCTGAGTCATATGGTGGTTTTATTTAGTTCTTTAAGGAATCTCCCTATTGTCTTCCATAGTGGCTGTATCAATTTACATTTCCACCAACAGTGCAAGAGTGTTCCCTTTTCTGCACACCCTTTCCAGCATTTATTGTTCCCAGACTTTCTGATAAGGGCCATTCTACCGGTGTGAGGTGATATCTCATTGTAGTTTTGATTTGCATTTCTCTAATAATGAGCAATGTTGAGCATCTTTTCATTTGTTTGTTAGGCATCTGTATGTCTTCTTTGGAGAAATGTCTGTTTAGGTCTTTCCCTCACTTTTTGATTAGGTTGTTTGTTTTTCTGGTATTAAGTTGTATGAGCTGATTGTATATTTTGGAAATTAATCGTTTGTTAGTTGTTTCATTTGCTATTATTTTCTCCCACTCTGAGGGTTGTCTTTTCACCTCGCTTGTTTCCTTTGCTGTGCAAAAGCTTTTAAGTTTAATCAGGTGCCACTTGTTTACTTTTGTTTTTATTTCCATTACTCTAGGAGGTGGGTCATAGAGGATCTTGCTTTGATTTATGTCATCGAGTGTTCTGCCTATGTTTTCCTCTAACAGTTTTATATTTTCTGGTTTTACATTTAAGTTTTTAATCCATTTTGAGTTTATCTTTGTGTATGGTGTTAGGAAGTATTCTAATTTCATTCTTTCACATGTAGCTGTCCAGTTTTCCCAGCACCATTTATTGAAGAGGCTGTCTTTGCCCCATTGTATATTCTTGCATCCTTTGTCAAAAATAAGGTACCCATAGGTACATGGGTTTATTTCTGGGCTTTCTATCTTGTTCCACTGGTCTATATTTCTGTTGTTGTGCCAGTACCATACTGCCTTGATGACTGTAGCTTTTCCTATAATCTGAAGTCAGTAAGATTGATTCCTCCAGCTCCAGTCTTCTTTCTCTAGATTGCTTTGGCTATTTGGGGTCTTTTGTGTTTCCATATGAATTGTGAAATTCTTTGTTCTAGTTCTGTGAAAAATGCCTATTGGTAATTTGATAGGGATCATATTGAATCTGTAGATTGCATTTGGTAGTATAGTCATTTTCACAATATCAATTCTTTCTACCCAGGAACATGGAATATCTCTCCGTCTGTTTATGTTGTCTTCGATTTCCTTCATTAGTATCTTATAATTTTCTGTATACAGTTCTTTTGTCTCCTTAGGTAAGTTTATTCCTAGATATCTAATTCTTTCTGTTGTAATGGTGAATGGGATTGATTCCTTAATTTCCCTTTCTGATTTTTCATAGCTAGTATACAGAAAAACGAGTGATATCTGTGTATTGATTTTGTAGGCTGCAACTTTGCTAAACTCACTCACTGATTAGCTCTAGTAATTTTCTGATACTATCGTCAGGGTTTTCTGTGTACAGAATCACGTCATCTGCAAACAGAGCTTTACTTCTATTCTGATCTGGGTTTCTTTTATTTTTCTTTTCTGATGGCTGTAGCTAGGACTTCCAGAACTCAGTTCAGTTCAGTTCAGTTCAGTCATGTCCGACTCTTTGAGACCCCATGAACAGCAGCACACCAGGCCTCCCTGTCCATCACCAACTCCCGGAGTCCACCCAACCTATGTCCATTGAGTTGGCGATGCCATCCAACCATCTCATCCTCTGTCGTCCCCTTCTCCTCCTGCCCTCAATCTTTCCCAGCATCAGGGCCTTTTCCAATGATTCAGGCCTTCGAATCAGGTGGCCAAACTATTGGAGTTTTCAACTTCAACATCAGTCCTTCCAGTGAACATCCAGGACTGATCTCCTTTAGGATTGATGGGTTTGATCTCCTTGCAGCCCAAGGGACTCTCAAGAGTCTTCTCCAACACCACAGTTCAAAAGCATCAGTTCTTCGGCGCTCAGCTTTCTTTACAGTCCAACTCTCACATCCATACATTACCACTGGAAAAACCATAGCCTTGACTAGATGGAGCTTTGTTGGCAAAGTAATGTCTCTGCTTTTTAATATGCCCCAGGTTGGTCATAACTTTCCTTCCGAGGAGTAAGCGTCTTTTAATTTCATTGCTGCAGTCACCATCTGCAGTGATTTTGGAGCCCAAAAAATAAAGTCTGACAAGGTTTCCACTGTTTCCCCATCTGTTTCCCATGAAGTGATGGGACCAGATGCCATGATCTTCGTTTTCTGAGTGTTGAGCTTTGAGCCCACTTTTTCACTCTCCTCTTTCATTTTCATCAAGAGGCTCTTTAGTTCTTCACTTTCTGCATATCTGAGGTTATTGATATTTTTCCTGGCAGTCTTGATTCCAGCTTGTGCTTCTTCCAGCCCAGCAGTTCTCATGATGTACTCTGCATATAAAAGTTAAATAAGCAGGGTGACAATATACAGCCTTGACATACTCCTTTTCCTATTTGGAACCAGTCTGTTGTTCCATGTCCAGTTCTAACTGTTGCTTCCTGACTTGCATATAGATTTCTCAAGAGGCAGGTCAGGTGGTCTGGTATTCCCATCTCTTTCAGAATTTTCCCAATTTATTGTAATCCACACAGTCAGAGGCTTTGGTGTAGTCAATAAAGCAGAAATAGATTTTTTTTTTGGAACTCTCTTGCTTTCTTGATGATCCAGTGGATGTTGGCAATTTGATCTCTGGTTCCTCTGCCTTTTCTAAATCCAGCTTGAATATCTGGAAGTTCATGGTTCATGTATGGCTGAAGCCTGGCTTGGAGAATTATAAGCATTACTTGACTAGCGTGTGAGATGAGTGCAATTGTGTGGTAGTTTGAGCATTCTTTGGCATTGCCTTTCTTTGGGATTGGAATGAAAACTGATCATTTCCAGTCCTGTGGCCACTGCTGAGTTTTCCAAATTTGCTGGCATATTGAGTACAGCACTTTCACAGCATCATCCTTCAGGATTTGAAATAGCTCAACTGAAATTCCATCACCTCCACTAGCTTTGTTTGTAGTGATGCTTTCTAAAGCCCACTTGACTTCACATTCCAAGATGTCTGACTCTAGGTGAGTGATCACCCCATTGTGGTTATCTGGGTTGTGAAGATCTGTTTTGTACAGTTGTTCTGTGTATTCTTGCCACCTCTTCTTAATATCTTCTTAATATCTTCTGCTTCTGTTAGGTCCCTACCATTTCTGTCCTTTATCGAGCCCATCTTTGCATGAAACGTTCCCTTGGTATCTCTAATTTTCTTGAAGAGATCTCTAGTCTTTCCCATTCTGTTGTTTTCCTCTATTTCTTTGCATTGATGGCTGAAGAAGGCTTTCTTATCTCTTCTTGTTATTCTTTGGAACTCTGCATTCAGATGCTTATATCTTTCCTTTTCCCCTTTGCTTTTCACTTCCCTTCTTTTCACAGCTATTTGTAAGGCCTCCTCAGACAGCCATTTTGCTTTTTTGCATTTCTTTTTCTTGGGGATGGTCTTGATTCCTGTCTTCTGTACAATGTCATGAACCCCCATCCATAGTTCGTGAGGCACTCTGTATCAGATCTAGTCCCTTAAATATATTTCTCACTTCCACTGTATAGTCATAAGGGATTTGATTTAGGTCATACCTGAATGGTCTAGTGGTTTTCTCCACTTTCTTCAAATTCAGTTTATTCAACTGTGTTGAATAATAGTGGCAAAAGTGTAGACCCTTGTCTTGTTCCTGATTTTTAGGGGGAATACTTTCAGTTTTTCACCATTGAGAATGTTTGCTGTAGGCTTATCATATATGGCCTTTACTGTGTTGAGGTAGGCTCCTTCTGTGCCTGCTTTCTGGAGAGTTTTTATCATAAATGGGTGTTGAATTTTGTGAAGGCCTTTTTCTACAACTGTTGAGATTATCGTATGGTTTTTATCTTTCAGTTTGTTAATATGGTGTATCATATTGACCGATTTGCATACATTCATGAATCCTTGCATCCCTAGTATAAACCCAGCTTGATCATGGTGTGTGAGCTTTTTGATGTGTTTCTGAATTTTGTTTGCTAAAATTTTCTTGAGGATTTTTTCATCTATGTTCATCAGTGATATTGACTGGTAGTCTTTTTTGTGTTGTGTTTGTCTGATTTTGGTATCAGGGTGATCGTGGGGGCATACAATGAATTTGAAAGTGTTTCTTCCTCTGCAATTTTTTGAAAGAATTTTAGAAAGATAGCCCTTAGCTCTTCTCTAAATGTTTGATAAGATTCTCCTGTGAAGCCATCTGGTCTTGGGCTTTTGTTTTTTGGGAGATTTTTTAAAATCACAGCTTCAATTTCAGTGCTTCTAACTGGTTGTTCATAGTTTCTGCTTCTTCCTGGTTCAGTCTCGAAGACTGAACTTTTCTAAGAATTTGTCCATTTCTTCCAGGTTATCTGTTTTGTTGCCATATAGTTCTTTGTAATTGTTTCTTGTAATCCTTTGTATTTCTGCATTGTCTCCTGTAACCTCTCGTTTTTCATTTCTAATTTTGTTGATTTGATTCTTCTCTTTTTTTCTTGATGAGTCTGGCTAAAGGTCTGTCAGTTTTTTTAACTTCTCAAAGAACCAGCTTTTATTTTTATTAATCTTTACTATTGTTTCTTTCATTTCTTTTTCATTTATTTCTGATTAGATCTTTGTGATTTCTTTCCTTCTACTAATTTTTGAATTTTTTTGTTCTCCTTTTTCCAGTTGTTTTAGATATAAAGTTGGGTTGTTTATTTGATGTTTTTCTTGTTTCTTGAGGTAGGGTTGTATTGCTATAAACTTCCCTCTTAGAACTGCTTTTGCTGCATCCCATAGGTTTTGAAGTGTCCTGTTTTCATTGTCATTTGTTTCTAGAAATTTTTTTATTTCCCTTTTGATTTCTTCAGTATCCTGTTGATTATTTAGAAATGTGTTGTTTAATCTCCATGTGTTTGTGTTTCTTACAGTTTTTGTCTTGTAATTGATATCTAGTCTGATGGCATTGTGGTTGGAGAAGATGCTTGATATGATTTCAATTTTCTTAAATTTACTGAGGTTTGATTTGTGATCCAAGATGTGGTCTATCCTGGAGAATGTTCCATGTGCACTTGAGAAGAAGGTGTATTGTTCTCCATTTGGATGGAATGTCTTGAAGATATCAGTGAGATCCATCTCATCTGTTATTTAAGACTTGTGTTTTCTTATTAATTTTGTGTTTTGATTATCTGTCCATTGGTGGGAGTGGGGCGTTAAAGTGTCCTACTATTATTGTGTTCCTGTCAGTTTGTCCTTGTATGTCTGTTAGTGATTGTCTTATGTATTGAGGTGCTTCTATGTTGGGTGCATGGATATTTGCGATTGTTACGTCTTCCTCTTGGACTGATCCCTTGACCGTTATGTAGTGTCCTTCCTTATCTTTATTTTAACGTCTATTTTGTCTGACATGAAGATTACTATTCCAGCTCTCTTTTGCTTCTTATTTGCATGGAATATATTTTTCCACCCTCTCACTTTCAGTCTATATGTCTCTTTTTGTGGTTGTTGTCTAGATGAGGCGTCCTGCACAGGGTGCTATTGGTGGTTGGGTGATACTGGATCTTATATTCAAGTGGTTTCCTTTGTGTGAGTTCTCACTATTTGATAGTCCCTACGGTTAGTTCTCTGGTAATCTAGGGTCTTAAAGACAGTGTTCCCATTCCAAAGGCTCAGGTCTTAATCTCTGGTCAGGAATGAAGATTCCACAAGTAGTTTATTATGGCATTTAGTGAGATTAAAGCAAATATCCAGCAACGAGAAACCAATGATGAACCCCAGACAAATGGCAGTGACAAAATCAGGCAAATAATAATTACACATATATATATACACCCTTGAGCAAAGTCAAAACAGTCCAAAAATAAAGTACAGTAGATTGACTGGTGAACAAAGGAAATAAAAAATTGTATGTCCCAGTTAAGAACAAAACTAAGTTAAGCACAAACTGGAAAACAAAACTAAACCAAGATGGCAAATGGGGAATAAAAAATGAAAACAAACAAACAAATATGTTGAGAGGAAAGGAAAGAATAGATGTGTAAAGTTCAACCGAGGTAGATGAAGAAGATTCATATACATTAAAGATTAACTGCAAGGTGAAAGGAACAGTAGGAAAGGCAAACAGAGGAATAAATGTAGACAAAAGTAATAGATTTTTAAAAATTAAAATTGTAAAAAAGAGAGAAAAAAATACGGAAGACTAAAGAAAAAAGGGAAACTCCACGGAACCGCAGTATCCTAATGTAGTATCCTAATGTAGAGGCAGAGGTTTCTAACAACAGTCAAAAGGGTGACTGAATATACACATTTACATATTCTCTCATGAGCAAGATCGAAACAGTCCAACAAAAATAAAGTGCAGTAGGTTCACCTGGTGAATGAAGAAAACCAAAAATCGTATGTACCAAAACAAAACTAATTGAAGCACAAACTGGAAAACAAAACTAAAGCAAGGTGCCAACTGAGGAATAAAGCATGAAAATAAAACTAACAAATATGTTGAGAGGAAAGGAGAGAAAGAAAAGAAAGAAAGAATATATAGGCCAAGTTAAATAGAGGTAGATAAAGAAGGTTTATATATGATAAAGATTAACTGGAAGGGGAAAAGAATTGTAGGAAAAGCAAACAAAGGAATAAATAGAAAAAATAATAATAGGTTTAAAAAATTAAAAATTAAAAAAAGAAGAAAACTCTACAGAACTGCAAAAGCCCAATGTAGAAGTAGAGGTTTATGACAACAATAAAAAATGTGACTGAGGAAAAAAAAAAAGCTCAAAGACTTAATTGGATTTCTTAGTGCCAATAAAATCAACAGCTGCAACAAGAGGGGGGAAAAAAGGAAAAAAAAATCCAAAAGAATCTGCAGAACAAGTTAAAAAATAAGAATAATCAATGTTTTTCTTGAGTCACTGCTGTGAGAGTCCTTTCCCTCGCTGGGAGTCAGTCCACCTCACCTCCCTAGGATGCCCTCCAACACTGTGCTGATCTCTGGACCTGCTGTGGGGGCAGCTCAGATTCTAATCTGGTCCTACCCCTGTGTGTTCTTGCCTCTAATGCCCAGAGCTATCAGAGCTATCAGAGCTAGTGCGTTTTCTTTTGTGGGAGCTCTCAATGGCCTTTTTAATTTTCTATAGACACAGAGTCTGCTTAGTTGATCATGTGGATTTAATCTGCAGCTTGTGCAGCTGGTGGGGAGGTTTGGGTCTTCTTCCTTACACTGCCCCTGGGTTTCAGTTGTGGTTTTATTTCCACCTCTGCATGTCAGTTGTCTCCTGGGGTTTAGCTTCTGAGGCTGCCCTGGAGGGCTTGGGTTTACCTTCCGTGAGGGCCAGGTGTGGAGGTGGTGCAGCTGCTTGGGGTCACAGGGGTTCTGGCAGCACCAGATACTCAGGGAGGTTGGCAGCTAGGGTAGCAGGAAATACAGAGGTCTAGAAGGGGATGGCAACCAGTATAGGCCAGTATGCTCCAGTATTCTTGCCTGGAGAAAACCTGCTCTCTGACAGAGAAGCCTGGCAGGCCACAATCTACAGGGTCGCAAAGAGTCAGACACAACCAAAGCGACTCTGTGTGGATAGACATGGGGCTGTTTTTGCCTGTGGTAGCTCTGCCCCAGTGAGAGTTGAGAGTGAAGGTGTTGCAGCTGCCTGGCTTGCGGGGACCGTGGCGGCGCCATGTGTGCAGGGACATGGACTGCCTCTGCCTCAGGAGTTATGGCCCTAGCAGAGTCTTTTTTCGGAGAAGGCAATGGCACCCCACTCCGGTACTCTTGCCTGAGAAATCCCACGGACAGAGGAGCCTGGTAGGCTGTAGTCCATGCGGTTGCTAAGAGTCGGACACGGCTGAGTGACTTCACTTTCACTTTTTACTTTCATGCATTGGAGAAGGAAATAGCAACCCACTCCAGTGTTCTTGCTTGGAGAATCCCAGGGATGGGGGAGCCTGGGGGGCTGCCATCTCTGGGGTCGCACAGAGTCAAACATGACTGAAGTGATTTAGCAGCAGCAGCAGTCTTTTTTTGAGCCTCTTGTACCTGGTGATCAGAGGGCCCCTTTAGCCAGTCGTTCCCAGTAGCTTCACTCATTCAGGTACTTAGAGGGCTCCTTTGCCTGGGGTCCTTCTCTGTTGTTTGGCTTGTCAGGCACATAGAGGGCCCCCCCCACCCCCCACTGGGGTCCTGCTCTGAAGATTGGTGCATCAGGCACTTAAAGGGGCACCCTGGGTGGGTCCTACTCTGTATTTTGGTGTCAGTCACTGAAAGATGCACCCTGGCTGGGTCCTGCTCTGTTGTTCAGTACGTCAGGCATTTTGATGGACCAGCCTCTCTATTGCTCAGCTGCCCATGCTGGCCTGTGGGGAGAGAGGCTATGGTGACGGCTCCACCTGCTAGTGTTACTCAGCAGTATGGCCTTGCTTCCATGGCTGCCTGCTTTCCTCCACCAGCATTTCCCACCACAATCTCCTCCCTGACATCCTCTCAATCCGTCTCTCTGCAGTCAACAGCAGCCCTCACCCTGGGATTGCTTCATAATCCCTTAACCCCAGCTCCCAGCCACTGCGCCTTCCATGAGACTAGTGTTCCTGTCCGTGGTATGTATGGCTGCAAGGCCTGTCTGATTCTCATTCCATTTAGGCTGCCACAGATGCTGTTTCACTCTCAGCCTTAAGTGTTTCTCCTCTGTCTCAGACAGTTGCCCCGATGTGGGGATCAGACCCCTGCTTCAGTTTCCCCACCCACTGAGGGCAGGTCCAGTCCTAACACTCCTGTTTTTCCCCCTAGTTCCTTCGTCCTACCAAGTTCTGTGTGGTTCTGCATGTTGTTTTCCTCTAGTCAGGTCCTCCTGTCGGCTCTCAGCTGGTGCTCTGCGTGCACTTCTGTGTCTGAAGGTGTGTTCCTGATGTATCCGTGGAGAGAGAGGTGCTCCGCGTCCATCTCCTCCTCCCCCGTCTTGTTCTCCCTCTTTGCTGTTTCTCGTTACTGTTGTCCCCTCTTTATTGTCTTTGTCCTTATTTTTTCCTCTGTTTAACCAAAGGCTCTCATTTTATATCTTTTTTATTTTAAGAGAAAAAGATAGTTCGGTGATTTTCTAGCCCACTAGAATAAAAATTTGATGCTACATTTAGTGTCAATGTTGATGGTTTGACCAGAAAAGATTGTATCATGAAGTATATGTAGTTGATCTTATTGATCTGTAGTCCTGATTTTAGTTGCTTTAGAACATGCTAATGTTTGCCAGTTAGACATTTAGAATTTAGGCAAATTCATGTGCTGTATTCAAGACACTAAAATATATTGTAGGAGGTTCTCAAATTTATAGGAAGCTGTTAAGTTCACTTTCAGGAATTTAGTTATATTAAAATAATATTATAAATTATGGCACATTTATTGGTGCCCTTTCCTGTATTTATTTGTTAATGTTAGGGAGTCACAGAAGTAGTTTAGTTAGTGGAGTGTTTTATTCCCCATCCCAAGTTTGGTAGACTTTTACCACCGAAAACACATGTTTGAGAATAGGTGTAACTCTGTTGAATAGATTTCGCTAATATACATTATCCTGTTGTCGTTGTTATTGTATGACTAAGAGCATTACTAAGCTAAGAGTATATTTTAGTAAAAATTGACTAGTCACCAGTTGTGGCCCTAGGAAGTGATAGTCAATTAAATACAGCTTAGAACAGGTATGAAATTATTGACTCCGTTGTGTTTTGAGTCCTTCCTCTCCAAAGTGCTGAAATGTGTTTTAAAATTACTTAGTTGCATTAGTGGTTGGATTTGAGGCTTTTAACATGTTTTTCATCAATACCTCTGGGAGAAGAATAACCAAGACCTTTAAATGTATGGTGCATTTTACATCACTATGTAATTATAAATATTATGATGAAATATTGAAATGATCATGAAAGACGATAACCATTAAGCTTTTCTTTCAGCTGTTAAAGCTCACTAAAAGTTATATTGAGCTGTGGTTTATGAAATTGTTTTGACTAACACCTTCTTTAATAATTGTGTTAGAAGTGGAGAAAAATGCTTTAGGAGAGCATGAATCTTCTTTTCGGTTTTCAGATTGTTGATGGTGTTTTAGTATGGAGAAAATTTGTTGGCTTTGACTATCACCTGGGTTTATTTTTAAAAAAAAAGTTTTCCTTTTCTTATGGGCTGCAGGTTTTTTTTACCTGAGTTACAAGTTCCTATCAGTATGTATTTATGTACCTGGTGTGTCATAGTTTATTAAGTGTTAGATAATTTATACTTAGGAGTGAATTATAAACAAATTAAAATTCTGATATCTTTGAGAATTGTGAGGTTTTATAACTACTCAAAGTGTAGATAAGAATTTGTATTTTCACTTCATTTCTCATTTTGTCTAAATTTTTTCAGTTGTTGGAAAAGTTTTATTCCAGGTGAATAGATAGCCCTTTATACGAGTAAACTAATAGGAATTTATAGATGATGATTGGGAAAACAAGAATCCAAATGTATTAGCAGTCATAAATATGTTTCTGAGCTTTTGTAAGAAAAATTGGACTCTTCCAGTTCTGTGTATATCCTCATGTCTAATTTGTTTCTAATTTAAAAGGAAAAAAAATAGTTTGACATACTTGAGGTCATAAATTTTTTAAACAATAATTTTTTATGGTTATACTAACTTGAACTAGTTTTCTATTGGACCTAAACCATGCTGTTTGAAATCTTTGAGACATTTGAATGAGACACTTTCTGCTTTTACATTATAAGTAAAAGTCGATCTGTATTACGTAAGTGTAAATAAAACGATGGTTACCTGTATGCTGAAAATTTGAGTCTCTCCACTGTTACCTATTTTTTTCATGTGAAGTTGGAGTTTTGTATGACTTACAAAAATCCCTACCCGTTGCAGTTTTAAATCAGACAAAAAAGATTTGAGGAAAGTGATAGATACTTTTAAAAATAAAATGGTCTAGAGAATTATATATGGGGTTATCTCTTGCCTTTCTTCCTAATTCCTTTTCTTCTAGGAAGAAGAGTACCTATTTTCTTTTCAGTATATTTAGCTTCCTTTTTGAAATTTTTCTCTCAAGTAAATGATGTATAGGAAAATGCAGTTAATTTAAGATTTTACCTCCGTATACTCAGGTACTGTGTCAGATTTTCACGTGGTTGCTGCGAGTGCTCTGCTGGGTGTAAGAGCTGAGGAGTGAGCATGTGCTTCTGTTCTTGACAGGCGCATCCCTTAAGGCGTTACCATCCCTTCTGATTCCCTGCTGTCTCTCGGCAGACGTCACAGCCGTGTTACCCTCTGCCCCTCAGAGCCTCAGCTGCTTGTACATCTTCCTGTAATTTTCCGCGTTTTCCGAGGGCATGAGTTCCTCTGCGGCTGTTTAAGGCCACCCACCATTGGGTCTGTCCGTCTGCTCTCCCTGCGCGTTCCAAGCTTTAGTCCGCTCCTCGAGCCTTGGTGCCGCCCTGTGCGCAGGCTCGGAAGTGAGGTGTGGGTTTCCGGGCCAGGGTCAAAAACTTACCTGCAGTTTCTGTTTTTTTTTCTCTCTTCTCCCTGTTTCTGAGAAGAGTGGAGGGTCTCACACATCTTCTTCTCCCAGAGATTTATTTCTTCTTGGGGTTTGGTTGCTTTCCTTTGTACTAACTGTTTACTTCATTTTGCTGGAAAGAAAAAGATTTTAAGTTAGATGGGTATTCTGTTTATCCTTCACTTGGTTTACCTCAGTGAAATAAAGATGTTTATTTTGTTGTTTCAGTAGGCTGGCAGTAGTGAATTTTAAGAGTATACATTGTGGAATTATGAGCCACTAATTTGTAGGTGTTTGTAAGTTTCTGAATCATAGAATAATATAGCCTCAAGAATTTTTGAAAGAGTATCAAAGACCTACAGATGTAGAGTGATCTTTCTGTGGACATAGCCTGTTAATGTCCTAGTTGATTTGAGAGCATAAATCTCATGACTTCTTGTTCCTTAAGAACACAGTACGTTTCCTGCTCTTTCCTCAACAACACACTGCTTTATCTTCTTTCTTAGTCTTAGCCCATTACTGTCCTCAAATGTCTAAATGCCTTTATATCTACTTCTTATCTGCTGTATATGTTCTGTGGGTATCTTCTTGCTTGCACTATTCATGAAGTAGATCTCTGTAACAAAATTATGGCAAACAGCCATTTCAGTTCCGAGAGCAAGCTCAGGTTTTTCAAAACTTAAAGTAATACAAAATTGGGGATAAAAATGAGAAAGTAGATGAGACAGGATGAAGTTTAGAAAAATTAGAATTTGGAATAATATAGGATATGAAATTACATAGTGTTAAAAACCCTTAAAGGTATTAGATTCAGAAAATGTGAACACTGGTTGTGGTAACAGTGCTAAGGTCCCAGGGTGTCTTGTTTTGGCATTTATAAAAGAACAAAAAAAGATTAGTTGAGTAATATTATGTAGGTGGACTATAAGGCTCCTTAGTTTTCAGAAACAAAAGGATTATATATGTCTAGCTGTTTTTAAAAACATGCTCACATGCATGCATGCACTGGCATTTCTCAAGTCTGGCTTTATTTCAGTTTATGTGGCCCCAGTCCTATTGGATTGTTGCTTATTTTATATCTGTTTTGAGATAAGGATTAAACATTTTGTCCCCTACATACTCTATTGGTTGATTTCTTTCTGTGGCTTTTTAATGGGTGATTTACTCATAAAGAGTATATTAATAAATTTACACCATCATTTGCTAATTCATAGGCTAGTGACTTTTGGTTTTCCATTTTAAAAGTGGTCTAGCCAAATTCATTGATTTTTCTTGTCTCTTTCTCAATCTTTAGCCATCAAATTTTGTAGGACATGTGCTGTTTATTAAGTTTATGGAGCTACTTAATTCCATCTTCCCCTCTTTTCTTTCTTAAGGAAACAAAATCAAAACCTTTGTCCTTGGTCATCTTTGCTGCCTTCTTTCAAACTATTTCAGTGAAATTACTAGGATATAATGGTATAGAACTAAAAGGGCAAGATATATATAGGTAGGCTCATTTAGTTATCTAGAATCTAATTGTTGCCGACTCGTTTTGTTTCCATTTTAATGTCAACTATTTATGTGTTCATGGGGCTGCTAGGTAGAGAGCATGTTTAACAAAACTTTTCCACAAAGAGCCAAAGTATGTCATTGATATGGGTGATGTTTTTTATAACTGTTGTTTTAAAGAAATAACCTAAGTGAAATTTGTTCAGCTGTTGTCTACTATTTTTTTTTAGGAGTGGCAGAATTCTATTCAGAAGAATGCAGGCCTTGCTTTTATTGAACTTGTCAATGAAGGAAGGTAATCTATTTTATATCCATTTATATTTTACTTTAGAATCTTGTTCTTTTTTGCTGTTTGAACTGATATTTTTGGTATTGATTTTACAGACAGTAATATAGTGAGTTAGAAAATGAAAGTGAAGTCGCTCAGTCGTGTCCCACTCTTTGCGACTGTAGCCTATCAGGCTCCTCCGTCCACGGGATTTTCCAGGCAAGAGTGCTGGAGTGGATTGCCATTTCCTTCTCCAGGGGATCTTCCCGACCCAGGAATCGAGCCTGGGTCTCCCGCATTGCAGGCAGACGCTTTACCGTCTGAGTCAGTTAGATATTAATTATTATAAATACTTCAGTATTTAATCATTTTATTGTTATCTTCATGGTTCTGTGCTTCATGGTAAAGTCTGTTCTTTATTTTTCAATAAGTAAGGCTGAGTTTGGCAAAAGTAAACTGATGATTCTATTAGCAGATATAAGGAAAACACATATTTTTCAGACTTTCTCAAATTCTGTTATATTTTAGAGCAATAATAAGACTAACATGTCTATATTATCTCATGTCATGGCTTGGGTGTAAGGGAAGAATTATTCAAGGAAAGAAAATTCAGTAATAAGGAAAAAAAATGAAATACAGATATAAAAAGAAAGATACAATGGTGAAAATAGATTTAAGAAAGTGAGAAAATTAAAAGGTAAAAATGAAGAAACGATGAGTGGACTACATTGTGTCTGTTTTGTGGCATCTGCTCTTGGATTATACAGTGCATGGAATTCTCCAGGCCAGAATACTGAAGTGGGTAGCCATTCCCTTCTCCAGGGGATATTCCCAACTAAGAGATTGAACCCAGGTCTCCCACGTTGCAGGCTGATTCTTTACCAGCTGAGCCACTGGGGAAGCCTGGTTTTGGATTAGTTGAACTGAAGACCCAGAGTATAGATTAAAAGGTGTGATTGACTGCTATTGGAAATAGCATTCTGAACATAATTATTGTTTACGAATGTTTCCTTATACTGTTCTGGCTAATACTGAGAAACTGACACCATCACTTACAGGAAAATTTTGAAGTAGGATCTGGGAATTCAGCCTCTGTCTCGTTAATGTTATAAAAAAGGGAACTGTTCCTTTTTTATTAAGTGGGCTGAGGTGACCTCTAAAAATGGGGCACTATTCACTCGACCCAGAAAACCCCACATGCAAATCAAGAGGTTCAAATCTTCGTGTTCATTTTAAGAACGCTCGTGAAACTGCCCAGGCCGTAAAAGGGTATGCATATCTGAAAAGCCACCAGGTGTCTGAAGGGCGCCACTTTAAGGAAGCAGTGTGTGCCATTCCACCCTTTCAACGGTGCAGGCCAAACAGCGGGGCTGGATGCAGGGTCGGTAGCTCAAAAAGTGTGCTGAATTTTTACTGCACGTGCTCAAAAATGCGGAGAGTAATACTGAGCTTAAGGGCTTAGATGTAGATTCTCTGGTCGTTGAGCATATCCCGGTGAACAGAGCCCCCAAGGTGCTGCGCAGGACTTACAGAGCTTATGGTCGGATCAACCCCTACATGAGCACTCCTTGCCACACTGAGTTGTTCCTTAGTTGAAAAGAACAGATTGTTCATAAACCAGAGGAGGAGGTTGCACAGAAGGAAAGATATCCCAGAAGAAACTGAAGAAACAAAAACTTACGGCCTGGGAATAAATGTCGTAAAAATAAGTGCAAGTTAAAAAAAAAAAGGAACTGTTTATTTTATATTAAATGCTACTAAGATTATTCTACTTATCAAATAATTATAGGTGCTCACAGATTAGTACTGAATACAGATAAATAAACCTGCAACCATGTGCTAAATTCTGTGCTAGAAGGTAGGAATGAGAATAAAGGGAAAGACTTCATGGTTTAATATTGAAGAGTTAGGTAAAACCTCCCTAGGAAACATGATTCCTGAGATATATTTTCAAGGATGAGTTGCGTTAGTAAAATAGACTTTGGAAAAGAGGGGATTATGGGTAAATTGGAGAGGACATGTGTGAAAATCATTCTTAATAAAAGGAATATAATATCTGAAGATGCTGTGATGTGGGATGCTATGTGTGGTTGTGTGAATTGTGAGTTGTGTGTGAGTTGGTCATCTGGATCATAAAAGATCTAATGTGGTGTATTTGAACTTTCATCTAAAGGCAGTGGGAAGCTGTGAAAGGTTTTTAGAAAAGAAGTATGATTGTAATACTTGGATTTTGAAAAAATAACTAGCAGTGATCTGAGGATGGGTTGAAGGAGAGGAGACCTGATTGAAATGAGGTACAATAACAAAACTATTACAGTGATCTATGTGAGAAGCAGAACTAATTGTAGTCTGGAGTCTGGCAAGTGTTGGGAAATCAATACTATTTCTCAATGAGTGAATGGCTAATTTAGTCTCACTTTTAACAAAAATTTCAAAGTGCTTACTCACCAAGAAAAAGAGCTCTGTGGCTGAATTTCAACACTGAGGTATTAGAGGCTTTAATAGTGTGTGTGTGTGTGTGTGTGTGTGTGTGTGTGTGTGTGTATATATATATATATATATATATATATAAAGAGACAGTGAGTGCTGTTGATCGAATATGTATTTGCTCTGCTGCTGCTGCTGCTAAGTCGCTTCAGTCGTGTCTGACTCTGTGTGACCCCATAGACTGCAGCCCACCAGGCTCCTCCATCCATGGGATTTTCCAGGCAAGAGTACTGGAGTGGGGTGCCATGGCCTTCTCCGATGTATTTACTCTACTTAATGCCAAACACTGATTAACACCAGTTCTTTTTTTTTTTAAAAAAAGACTTGTTATAAAAGTCAATTTTGTTTAGGTTCTACTAAGTGTAAATGCCCTCAATTATGCAAGATATTGTTACATTTAATAGATAAAACACCAGTTCTTCTTTTTTAAAAAAACTTGTTATAAAAGTCAATTTCGTTTAGGTTCTACTAATGCCCTCAATTATGCAAGATATTGTTACATTTAATAGATAAAACACCAGTTCTTCTTTTTTTTAAAAAAAAAAAACTTGCTATAAAAGTCAGTTTTGTTTAGGTTCTACTAAGTGTAAATGCCCTCAATTATGCAAGATATTGTTACATTTAATAGATAAGGCAGAATAGCCTTGTGATTAATAGTATTAGCTTTGATGTTAGCTTTGGGTTCAAGTGCCAGCTTTGATATTTGGGAAGTACTGTTCCTTCTGTGAGCCTCTGTTTCCTCATCTATTCATTCAGCCAGTATTTATTATGCACTGCCTGTGTATCATAATTGTCCTTGATTCTTGGGATACAGCAATAAAGCAGCTAAAGATTCTTTTGTGTGTGTGTGTAGATCTTACTTTTAACAGTCACTGACAAGCTATAAACAATAAACAAAATAAGTACTGGATTATACAGTACATGAAAGGTGGTAAGTTGTTTGGAAAAAGATAATGTTAAGCAGGTTGAGGGAAATTTTTGAAGGAAATATAGAAGGTTTAGTTTGTAGTTTAAAGATTGGTTATATTATAGATCATCAAGAAAGTGACATTTGTGCGAGCCCTGCTTGAAGGAAATGAAGGAGTTAATCATAGGAGCATGTACGGGAAGACCAGGAGCAGTAGAAGAGCTAAAATGTAGGAGCGCTATGAATATATTTTGAAGATAGAGCCAGTAGGATGTTTCAGTACTAATGGATCAGATGTGGGTTGTGAGAGAAAACTAGGAGTCCAGTATTACTCTTAACATTTTTGGCCTCTGCTGCTGAAAAGATGGTGTTTCTGTCAACCAGGATGATAAAATCTGTTAATAAAGCAGTTATTGGGGGACATCAAGAGTTCGGTTTTGGCAATACTGATTTTTAGATCTCTAGTAGACATCAAGGAGGGCTTCTCAGGTGACGCTAGTGATAAAGCCCAACCTGCCGGTGCAGGAGCCGTAAGAGACCTGGGTTCCATCCCTGGGTTGGGGAAGAGTCCCTGGAGGAGGGCACGGCAACCCACTCCAGTGTTCTTGCCTGGAGAATCCCGTGGACAGAGGAGCCTGGCGGGCTGCAGTCCATGGGGTTGCAAAGTGTCAGGCATGACTGAATTGACTTTGCATGCACACAGACATCCAGGTAAAGATATTAAATGTGAAGTGAAAGTCACTCAGTTGTGTCCAACTCTTTGTGACCCCATGAACTGTAGCCCACCAGGCTCCTCTGTCCATGGCATTCTCCAGGCAAGAGTACTAGAGTGGGTTGGCATTTCCATCTCCAGGAGAGAGATGCTAACTAGTTGCTAATTATTTCTCCAGATTAGAGACCTAAACTTGGGTGTCATAAGCATATAGATGATATTTAATATCTTGAGACTAAATGACATCATTAAGGTGGTAAGGTGATGACAGATTTGACCAGAGGCTCAGAAGTTGCTTCTGATTTGGACAGGAGCTGTTTTGGGAGAGTGGAAGAAAGCCTATTTGCAGTGATTTAGAAAAGAGAATGAGAGAAGAGGAGTTATTAGAATATGTATAAACAGTTCTTTAGAGGAATTTTGTTATAGAGGGGAGAAAAAAGTGGAATGGGAGGGAATAGAGTCAAAGGAAATAGGGTTTTGGAAAAATGAGAGCAAGGGAACAGTTTTATGGTAAAAAAGTGGGGAAATCAATGTAGAAGAGATAGGTGAGAATTTCTGGAGTGATTTTTTAAAGCAGGTTAGAGAGTGGGTGAATTTGTATACAAATGGTGGGTCATTTGTGGTAGTATGGGAAGATGTTTCATGTAGTTGCAGAGTCTGGGAGGTAAATATGGAAGCAGAATGAGAGGCTTAAATGCGTTTAGGTTTTGTCAAGTGAATATGGGGGTGAGAAGGACAAGGGAGTCAAACTTCTGTGCAAGAGGGTGATTATGATCACTGGCCACAGGATTGTAATTGTTAAGCTAGGGCTGGAGAGTGCCTGTAACGAAAATGATTGGATGGGTAGATTGAACTCTAAGGACTGTTAGAGTTGTGAAAGTAGAATGAGTGAGCTCTGAACATGAGAGGTAGTAGTGAAGAGAGGGGGTCGGATAGACCAAGGCCATTCAGTTATTGGAAACGATGTGCTGTGGCTTATGGCCATGCGATAAACGGCTGAGGTAGGATGGGAGACAGGACTGGAGGAGGAGAGGCGGTTCAGGGAACTGTCAGACGAGGATCTTGGTAAGCTTTAAATCCTGTTTGTAGACTGTATCACTTACCATCCCTCATCAGTGGTGCCTGTGTATCAGTTCAGTTCGTTCAGTCACTCAGTCATGTCTGACTGTTTGAGACCCCATGGACTGCAGCACGCCAGGCCTCCCTGTCCATCACCAACTCCCGGAGCTTGCTCAAACTCATGTCAGCTTACCATCCAACCATCTCATCTGTCGTCCCTTTCTCCACACCCCATGCGTTTCCTATTTATTTCTCCTTGATTTTAGTTTTTGTGTCACTTTCTCCAACACTGTTCTTGTAATAATTCCTGGTGCTTTTACCCACATTGTAGCATGTATCAGAATTTTGTTCTTTTGTATTGATTAATGGTATTCTGATTTATGGATATACCACATTTTGTTTATCCCTTCCATGAACATTTGGATTACTTTCTGTTTGGGCTGTTATAAGTAACACTTCTGTGTGAGTTTTTGTACAAGGCTTTGTATGGACATACACTTTAATTTCTTTTGGGTAGATACCTGGGGGTACAGTTGTTGAGTGGAATGAGAAGTCTATGTTTAATTTTTTAAGTAACTGCTAAGCTGTTTTCCTAGTTAGCCTGGTGGGTATCTTACACTGTTTTTTTGTTTGCATTTCCCTAATGGCTAATGCTGTTGAGTGTTTTTTCAAGTGCCGCCTTTGGGAATATGTGTGCATTTTTGCCCTTTTAAAAATTTTGTTGTGTGACTTCTAATTTTTAAACAGTAGGTTATATTTTTCTAGATGCATCATTTTGTCATATACATGATTTGCATCCTTTTCTCAATCTGTGACTTGTCCTTTCATTTTCACTGAAGATCAAAAGTTTAAAATTTTGACAAAGTATCATTTACCAATTTTTTTTTATGGATTATGATTTGTTGGCAAATTTAAGACATTTTAGCTTAAAACAAGTAGTAGAGTTTTCTTTTCTTTTGTAGAATTTTTTTTTTAATCTTTTGAAATTTTGTAGTTTTAGCCTCTACATTTAAATCTGTGATTCATTTTGAGTTAATGTTTCTGTATGCTGTGTTTGGTTGCTAAGTCGTGTTCGACTCTTTTTGGGATCCCATGAACTGTAGCATGCCAAGCTCTTCTGTTCATGGTATTTCCCAGGCAAGAATACTGGAGTGGGTTGCCATGCCCTCCTCCAGGGGATCGTCCCAACCCAGGGATTGAACCACCCCCTCTGTTATCTGCTACATTGGTAGGTAGATTCTTTACCACTGAACCACCAGTTAAACCCAGTGTTTTTGTAGTGTGTGAGATTCAAGTATAAGTTCAGTTGTTTGGGGTTTTCTACCTAAATGATCCTGTTCTCTCTGATCAGAGACATTGTTACATGTTACTTACCAGTCTGTGTACTTTGTTACCTTTTCTTGTTTCCTTTCTTCTGGTAGAATGTTGAAGGGGAGTGGTGAGAGGGGCATCATCCTTGCCTTGTACTGGTCTTAATGGGAAAGTTTCTAGTTTCTTACTGTTAAATTTGATGTTAGCTCTTGGTAGATATTCTTTATCAAGATGAGGAGGTTTTCTTCTATTCTTAGTTTATGAGAGAGATCATGATCATGAGAGAGATTTCTGTCAAGTGCTTTTTTGGCGTCTATTGATATGACCGTTTGGTTTTTCTTTTCAGCTTGTTTATGTATAATGGATTATGTTGACTGATTCTGGCATGTTGAACTGACTCTGCATACCTGGGATAATTTGTGCTTTGTTGTGCTATACAATTCTTTTTATGGTTGTTGAATTCAGTTTTGTTTGTTGACTTGAAAAATCCTCGCTTGGGCTTAATTTGCAGAATTGATCTCTTATGGTATGGTCATTTAATGTTGCTACTTAGCTGTTATAGAATTCTTCTTGGGTCACACCATTTTCTCCATCGCTTTGAGGTCAATAGGTGATTGGTCAAACTCTTGCTGAAACCTTTGACCATGAATGGCTGGTAGATCTGTGTTTGGTTTGATGAACACATTTAAATTTGCAGTTGTTTTCATCTCTAGCTTTTCCTTCCTGTTGATCTTTGTCGAGTCTGTGTTGTTTGTGTGCTTAATGGCTCAGAGAGCCATGTGTGAAATTCTTATTTTGCTAATTCATTTTCAGGGTATCCCTCTCTTAATTTCTGGTCTCTCATTCTAACTTTAAATGTAATCTCATTCTAGGAGAGGTGTCGGGTTTTCTGGTTTTCAGCTTGACATGTAATATCTTCATTTTCTGTCCTGAGTTCCAAATCAAGTCAGCCATCTCTGGAAGTGAAGTTGCTGGTTTCATAAGGAGCCATAAACTGATGAAACTTTTACATGTATGGTGTTTGGGTGGGACATTTCCGGAAAAGATTGCTACAGACTCCGCTTGTTCTTACTCAATGTTTAGCACATTTTTGTGAATAAAATTATTGTGAATTTTGTTGTTTGCTTTTGTCAGTCTTCAGAACCCTGAAGTGATTATCTTTTTCAGTTCTCTGCTGTTTTTCTAGGAAATGATTTGTTGGCCTCTTTATTTCCCCCTAGCTGGGAGGTTGGCCCCCAGATCTTTACATGTCTGGTTTGTTCTGATTTAAGTCCTAGTTCAGGTGTTGCCTTTTCAGAAGTCCTCCCTGAATCCTGTTACCCAGGTTACTTTTATCTCATTTCTTAAAAATTTCCTGGTGATATCTTGTACTGTCTTCCCAGGTTGGTTTTTGTCGTCTCTCTTCCTGTCCAGTGCTTACTGAGGGCAGGCCCTCTGTGTCTTGCTTATTTTTTTATTCTTGGCTGCTAGAGAAGAGCCTAGCAAATCCAGTGAGCATTTGTGTTTAATCCATAAGATACTGTAAGAACACTTACAGTTTTTATTTCAGTTACTGCTATTTTTCATGTAAATGTCATTATTTCTTAAACATAAACTTGGTGTATACAGATAATCTTGACAATAGTCAAGTGATATTTTCTTGAATATTAATTCCAAGAGAAAAGAAAATACATAGACATATAATAAATATTTTACACTAAATTTTTTTATCTGTCTTGTAAAGAAATGAGTTTTGTGTTACTCTCAAATAGTTTACCCAGAATAACTCACACTTATTATTTCTTACTGAGGAAGCAATTATTTGAAAAACTTATTTGTTTTTATATCACATGTGACTATAGCTTTTATAATACCTTTTTCCTGTTTTCTTATGCCTCTCTTACTCTGGATTTGTTTGCCTCCAGGTTAAACTGTCTTCTTTACCTCTGTGCTTTGCCTGTAGGAATCCCTTAGCTTTTGTCTTTTAAGCAAATGTTAGAAATAAACATTGATATAAAGAGAACTAACTTTTTCTTTACTGAAATAATGGAAGTGCTAATTGAAATTTTTATTCTCTCTTTCTTTAAGGGTAGAATGTATTTTAAAGGAATAATTTGGAGATTTATTTTTCTGAAATCAGTGGGCTGACTTTCCTTTTATAAATATTCGGTGCATTGAGATTAAATGAGTTTACATAGCAATGGATGTATTTGTGTAGCAGTGTTCAGCTACTGGACTTAATCCCAGGGGCAAGAAGAATAAGTAATAAGGGTTTTCTTTTCACTGCAGAGACTGACCTTTTTTTTTTCTTTTTTTGTCTGTCTTTTTATGTAAGTCTGACCTGCTTTGACCTCATTTATAGAGTAGCTGCTATAAATTTTGGCCTTGATTAATGTTTTATTAGTGTAAATAACATGTAGACCTTTATAGACTGAGACTACAGCATGGGATTTATCGGACTTGGTGGGTATCATTAGCAAATCAATTACTTAGGTTAGACATAAGTAATTGTTGTTTGGTAGAAATGTTTCTCTTAACTTACCTGTTTAATTGATTAGATTCTTTCTAAATACACTGTTTTGATGGTTTTAAGTTGAATTATTTACCTTTTTCTTGTAAATAGCAATCCATTTTAAACCCATTTTTTGTAATAACTGACATAATCAAGTAGTATTTCTTTGACAGTTTTTACCAAGACAGAGTAAAATATATTAACATATAACGAAAGATTTAAGTTTAAAAAAGTAAATTTCCACATTTTGTAAGAACTTTGCTATTTCTGAATCATAATTTTGTTTATGGTTTTTTTGTGATTCACTGAACCACTATCACCTCAGTTAACTTTTCAAATATGTAAATCATTGATCTAAAAGTGTTTTATTTATTCTGAAAAACACAGGTTTCTTTAAACAGTTTTAAGTCGTTTAAAGAATATTGAAGCCTTCTTTTAGAGTGTTTTGTGATTCTGTGGCACCACATTAGTAGGAAATCCGAAAGTCTATTCTAAATTACAGTGTGGTAGGTAACATTATTAGGTAATGTTACTATGTATATAGGGCTTTGGTTGATTAGCTTGTGTACTGGATTTCATTTTATGTTAGTTGCTTTTTCTTTCATCTTAAAAATATATTTAACTGAAAAGTGAATTAAAAACTAATTCCAGTAGAACTGTTGCTTACATTTTTAAATTAAATTCTTTATCAGTGAACCTTAAAAGTCTTTTCTCATTTGGATAAAGGGGGTTTAGAGTTCATATTTTGCCTTTCTTCTTATTCTTTATTATCCTTAATTGTTTTATGGCTGTCTTCTAAAAATTTTAGTATCTCAATATTGGTGTTAATTTTGCCAGCAGAAATAGATCCAGCTGCCATGTAGCCTTCTTTCTTCCTGCCAGCTTGCCTGACATCCAGCCAGCAAACAGTTTAAGTATTTTAAGTCCTTGATGTTTGTTCTAGGCAGTGGTGATCAAGGCAGTTGCTCTATGAGTATTACTAAGTCTTATAACTTCAGTTGTCTGACTTGTGTTAGAAGGAGCAATGTAATGGATGAATATTGGATATTTTATATATTTAGATGGTCCTATTTTTGTTCTTATACTCTGGGATTTTGAAAAATCAGTGCAGATTCCCTAGAAGTAAAATTTCTATAGCTTAAAAGGGATCCTGTCTTTGTTACATAAATTTTTAATTTGTCTCCTAATTTATATATTAAAGTGAAAAACAGACACAATTCCATTGGCTGCTCAAGGTTTTTAAATTTTTGATGGTAAAGATCAGAAAGGTAGTAGACAGTGGAGGGGCTTCCCTGGTGGCTCGGATGGTAAAGAATCTGCCTGCAGTGCAGGAGACCTGGGTTCAATCCCTGGATTGGGAAGATCCCCTGGGGGAGGGCATGGCAACCCACTCCAGTATTCTCGCCTGGAGAATCCCCATGGACAGAGGAGCCTGGCGTGTTGCAGTCCATGGGGTTGCAAAGAGTCAGATATGACTGAACGACTAAGCACAGCACAGCAGTAGGCTGTGGAACCTAGTTTAAAGGAATAATATCCGTGAAAAATTTTAAGATATAAATTCTTATATTGAATTTTATAACCTTTAAAATATATAAGTAATTATAAAATGACCTCTGTTTAAACTGTTGGGTTTAGTTTATTCAAAATACATTTTGAGAACGTCTATAGCCTCCTAGGATTTTACTCTTAAATTTGCTACTAGGAGTCTTTCTTTTTTCCCATCCTTGAAAAGCGCAGAAAGGCAGATTATCCCACATACTGTTGGGCACATTGCTTAATTATCCCCTGGGGATAGTCAGTATCTGCTTATTGAGGCAATAATTCAGACTTGTATCTGAATATGTAAATAGCCCTCATAAAAGACATAATGTTTCTAGTACTAATACACTTGTCTGTCTCTTTAGAATTCAACTGCTTCAATTGCTCTTGTACTTCCTGGACAGTCATTTTGTAGCTTCAGCATTTCCCTTCACTCCAAATATCATAGAGTCCTAATAAATAAATGTCTGTTGAATAAGTCAGAAGAATGAAAGGAAAGCAAGGCAAAGAGGGAGAAAAAGGGAGGAAGAGAAGGCAAAAACATTTTTCATTTTATTCTGATGCTCTTGGCTATTATTTGGGTTACATTTTGGTAAACGCAAAGGTATTTGTTGCACTTAAGTAAACAGTTTAGGTAGGATGTAGTCTTATCTGAGGTAACCAAAGATATACCTGGAATCAAAGTGGAATTAATTTGTTGAAAACTCTGGAGAGTTTCTTAAAGAGCCATATACTTTCCAGTTAAATTTTAAAATTTATGTGTGTAGTAAGACTCCAATTAAATATTATAAACAGTTGTTTGGATATGATCTTTGTTCAGTTGTATAGATATTTTGGAAGGTAGAGTAATAGGACATTGTTTCAAAGATTTGTTGAGAGTAGCTTTCATCTCCATTTACAGTGGATTGAATTGATGTAGAAATTTGTGTGGGTTATTTAGAAGGGATTGTGTTCTTTCCTCTTGAATATTAGATTATTTAAATTACTGATTATTATTTTCAAAAGTTTAATGGCTTATTAAAGAGAACTAGAATTTTCTCCACTTAATTAGGATAAACACATTTTTCTTATTTCATTGCTTCATGTGTTTTGGTTTAAAAGAGTCATATGGTCAAATTATTTTCACTTTTAATTTTCCAGCTTGATGCCAGTTTTTTGTGGCTACTTTTTAGGCTTGTTTTGTTGTGATCAATGTAAAATAATGGTGCTGCATTAAAATTATATTTTTCACCTCCTAAAAATGCTAAATCCCACTAGGTGTAAGGGCTTTACATGTTTGGCACAGCAGTTGAGTTTTTTCAGCAAGGCCAAAGTTTATGGTTTTCAGAAAAATGTGGTGTGGATTCAAAATGCCTGTAGAATATGCTTGTGTCTGTATAGACGTTCACAATCTTACAGATTGTTAAAAACTACAATGGTTTATATATAAGTGGAATCATTTACTTTATTAAATGAAAATGAATATAGAAAAAAGAGGCAAATTGGCAGGGAAGGGGCTAGAAAAATAAAGGTAAACTTTGAGAAAAGTAAAATGAAAATAAAATGAAGACAGAGTTGGTTCACTTCATTCATTCAGAAATATGTATGCATGACTGCTGTGTGCAGGTCTGTGACTTAGGCTCTGGGGGTATGGCAGTAGAGAGAGTAGACATTACCACGCTCCAATAGTGTGTTTTGATTGACACGGATGATAAACAAATTAAAATGTTCGTACGAGGTCAGAAAGGGCTGAGTGCTATGAGAAAGCTAAAACAGGGAGATAAAGAGAATAGGCGCACTGTGGGGCAGAGTGTTGCAGTTTTAAATAAGGTGGTCAAGGTGGAATTTAAAAGGACGTATTCCTCTCAAATGAGAAGCAAATACAACTAGCAGTGGTGACAGAAGCAGTTAGAAGATGGGAGATATTTTGTGGCAGAGAAATCCTAAACTGGGTTACAAGTGGGGAGTAGACAGAGTGGTTTTCCTTGTTTTTGCCTTTTTATTATAAAGCTATCATCTCTCCCGCTTGATAGACATATTCTTGAGAATAAATATTTTATAGTCCTAAGAATTGATTCACATGCCAGCTTGTGACTACCCATCTCCTTTCATTCTACCCTCTCTCCTACAGTGAGCTATTGTTTTAAAATGTTCGGCTTGGGATTATTGTGCAAAATAAGTTTGGAAAAATAGATTGATATCGGTATATATATATAATATATCTATATTTTTATATGTTGATATCAGTATATATATATATATCATATATATATATGTCAGTCTTACCCAAAGTCTAGACTAGTGTGTGTGTGTATCAATTCAGTTCAGTTCAGTCGCTCAGTCGTGTCCGACTTTTTGCAACACCATGAATCGCAGCACGCCAGGCCTCCATGTCCATCACCAACTCCTGGAGTTCACTCAGACTCGTGTCCATTGAGTCAGTGATGCCATCCAGCCATCTCATCCTCAGTCATCCCCTTCTTCTCCTGCCTGCATCCCTCCCAGCGTCAAAGTCTTTTCCAGTGAGTCAACTCTTCGCATGAGGTGGCCAAAGTACGGGAGTTTCAGCTTTAGCATCATTCCTTCCAAAGAAATCCCAGGATTGATCTCCTTCAGAATGGACTGGTTGGATCTCCTTGCAGTCCAAGGGACCCTCAAGAGTCTTCTCCAACACAACAGTTCAAACACATCAATTCTTCGGCACTCAGCCTTCTTCACAGTCCAACTCTCACATCCATACATGACCGCAGGTAAAACCATAGCCTTGACTAGACGGACCTTAGTCAGCAAAGTAATGTCTCTGCTTTTCAATATGCTATCTAGGTTGGTTATAACTTTTCTTCCAAGGAGTAAGCGTCTTTTAATTTCATGGCTGCAGTCACCATCTGCAGTGATTTTGGAGCCCCAAAAAAATAAAGTCTGACACTGTTTCCACTGTTTCTCCATCTATTTCCCATGGACTGATGGGACTGGATGCCATGATCTTTGTTTTCTGAATGTTGAGCTTTAAGCCAACTTTTTCACTCTCCTCTTTCACTTTCATCAAGAGGCTTTTTAGCCCCTCTTCACTTTCTGCCATAAGGGTGGTGTCATCTGCATATCTGAGGTTATTGATGTTTCTCCCGGCAATCTTAATTCTAGCTTGTGTTTCTTCCAGTCCAGCATTTCTCATGATGTACTCTGCATAGAAGTTAAATAAGCAGGGTGACAATATACAGCCTTGACGTCCTCCTTTTCCTATTTGGAACCAGTCTGTTGTTCCATGTCCGGTTCTAACTGTTGCTTCCTGGCCTGCATACAGATTTCTCAAGAGGCAGGTCAGGTGGTCTGGTATTCCCATCTCTCTCAGAATTTTCCACAGTTTCTTGTGATCCACACAGTCAAAGGCTTTGGCATAGTCAATAAAGCAGAAATAGATGTTTTTCTGGGACTCTCTTGCTTTTTCCATGATCCAGCAGATGTTGGCAATTTGATCTCTGGTTCCTCTGCCTTTTCTAAAACCAGCTTGAACATCTGGAAGTTCACAGTTCACATATTGCTGAAGCCTGGCTTGGAGAATTTTGAGCATTACTTTACTAGCATGTGAGATGAGTGCAATTGTGTGGTAGTTTGAGGATTCTTTGGCATTGCCTTTCTTTGGGATTGGAATGAAAACTGACGTTTTCCTGTCCTGTGGCCTTTGCTGAGTTTTCCAAATTTGCTGGCATATTGAGTACAGCACTTTCACAGCATCATCTTTCAGGATTTGAAATAGCTCAACTGGAATTCCATTACCTCCAGTAGCTTTGTTTGTAGTGATGCTTTCTAAGGCCCACTTGACTTTGCATTCCAAGATGTCTGGTTCTAGATGAGTAATCACACCATCGTGATTATCTGGGTCGTGAAGAACCTTTTTGTACAGTTCTTCTGTGTATTCTTGCCATCTCTTCTTAATATCTTCTGCTTCTGTTAAGACCATACCATTTCTGTCCTTTATCGAGCCCGTCTTTGCATAAAACATTCCCTTGTTATCTCTGATTTTCTTGAAGAGATCTCTAGTCTTTCCCATTCTGTTGTTTTCCTCTATTTCTTTGCATTGATCGCTGAAGAAGGCTTTCTTATCTCTTCTTGCTATTCTTTGGAACTCTGCATTCAGATGCTTATATCTTTCCTTTTCTCCTTTGCTTTTTGTTTCTCTTCTTTTCACAGCTATTTGTAAGGCCTCCTCAGACAGCCATTTTGCTTTTTTGCATTTCTTTTCCATGGGGATGGTCTTGATCCCTGTCTCCTATACAGTGTCATGAACCTCATTCCATAGTTCATCAGGCACTCTATCTATCAGATCTAGGCCCTTAAATCTATTTCTCATTCCACTGTATAATCATAAGGGATTTGATTTAGGTCATACCTGAATGGTCTAATGGTTTTCCCTGCTTTCTTCAGTTTAAGTCTGAATTTGGTAATAAGGAGTTCATGATCTGAGCCACAGGCAGCTCCTGGTCTTGTTTTTGTTGACTGTATAGAGCTTCTCCGTCTTTTGCTGCAGAGCATATAATCAGTCTGATTTCAGCGTTGACCATCTGGTGATGTGCATGTGTAGAGTCTTCTCTCGTGTTGTTGGAAGAGGGTGTTTGCTATGACCAGTGCATTATCTTGGCAAAACTCTATTAGTCTTTGCCCTGCTTCATTCCATATTCCAAGGCCAAATTTGCCTGTTACTCCAGGTGTTTCTTGACTTCCTACTTTTGCATTCCAGTCCCCTATAATGAAAAGGACATCTTTTGGGGGTGTTAGTTCTAAAAAGTCTTGTAGGTCTTCGTAGAACCGTTCAACTTCAGCTTCTTCAGCATTACTGGTTGGGGCACAGACCTGGATTACTGTGATATTGAATGGTTTGCCTTGGAAACGAACAGAGATCATTCTGTCATTTTGGAGATTGCATCCAAGTACTGCATTTCGGACTCTTCTGTTGACCATGATGGCTACTCCATTTCTTCTGAGGAATTCCTACCCGCAGTAATAGATATAATGGTCATCTGAGTTAAATTCACCCATTCCAGTCCATTTTAGTTCGCTGATTCCTAGAATGTCGACATTCACTCTTGCCATCTCCTGTTTGATCACTTCCAATTTGCCTTGATTCATGGACCTGACATTCCAGGTTCCTATGCAATATTGCTCTTTATGGCATCGGACCTTGCTTCTATCACCAGTCACATCCACAACTGGGTATTGTTTTTGCTTTAGCTCCATGCCTTCATTCTTTCTGGATTTATTTCTCCACTGACCTCCTGTAGCATATTGGGCGCCTATTGACCTGGGGAGTACCTCGTTCAGTATCCTGTCATTTTGCCTTATCATACTGTTCATGGGGTTCTCAAGGCAAGAATACTGAAGTGGCTTGCCAATCCCTTCTCCAGTGGACCACATTCTGTCAGACCTCTCCACCATGACCCACCCGTCTTGGGTTGCTCCGCAGGCATGGCTTAGTTTCATTGAGTTATTCAAGGCTGTGGGGCTAGTGTGATTAGATTGACTAGATTTCTGTGAGTATGGTTTCAGTGTTTCTGCCCTCTGATGCTTTCTTGCAACACCTACCATTTTACTTGGGTTTCTCTTATCTTGGGCGTGGGGTATCTCTTCACGGCTGTTCCAGCAAAGCACAGCCGCTACTCCTTACCTTGGATGAGGGGTATCTCCTCCCGCCGCCCTTCCTGACCTTCAGTGTGGGAGGGCTCCTCTAGGCCCTCCTGCGCCCAGGCAGCAGTAGGGTAAGGGAACCCAGGAGAACATATATGTTAAATTTGAAATTTATATTAAGTTACTGAGTTCTTACAGTTTCAAGAGAAATAATTTGCTCTTTCTGTCCCAGTTTTAGGAAAGTGTATGAATATATTATAGTCTTCCTAATAAAGGGTATTGGCCTGTAGAAGTAGGTACCACCTGGACTATTTCTAAACCAAGAAAGTTCTAGATTGGCTTTAAATATATATGGAGCCTTTTAGAGAATGTTGACAAGTTTGTTTAAAAATAGACTTTTGTTGATAATCAGTCTGTTGTTTCTAAGACCTCACTCTTGTGTATTCTATGATGTTAGACCCTTTGTATTCTTACTCAAAATTGTTACTGAGGGCTTTACCTCAGAAGAGAGTAGAGAGAGATCCATTTAAGAGTTTTTGTGATACTGGATTGTTGAATATGCTGTGTGTGTGTGTGATGTGATCAAAGAGTTGGTTACATGGAAAGTTATGTAATATTGCTGCCATATAGGGTTTTCCTGGTTACTCATACAGTAAGGAATCTGTCTCCAATGGGGGAGACCCCAGTTTGATCCCTGAGTCAGGAAGATCCCCTGGAGAAAGGAATGGCTGTCCACTCTAGTATTCTTGCTTGGAGAATCCCATGGATAGAGTAGCCTGGTGGGCTACAGTCCACGGGCTCGCAAAGAATCAGACGCAACTGAGCTAACACTTTCCCTTTACTACAATATAATAATGAAGATTATATTAATAAATGAAAATATATTCTGAGAAGTGATGTTTTATTAGTTGTGATATTACTGAAGGATTACTTTGGAAACAACTTTTTCATCTCAGATTTGGTTTGTGACTATTGTTTGTGGTTAATTCTAAAGAAATTATAGTGTGAGAGAGAGTTCCAATTCAGACACATTGCTTCCATATTCTCAGTTGTTAGGCTATGGTAAAATGGTAACTTTCCTTTCCCATCAATGGTGAAGATGTTTAGTAGAGAAAATCTGACAGTCACTGCTAATGGGCGGTGGGGGCAGGGGGTGGGGGGTGACAGAAAGCCCAGGAAACAGAGCAGCAGTATTGGAAAACTCTTGGTGAAAATGTGTGTGTGTGCTTACCCAAGGTCTAGACTAGTATAATCAGATGTGGACAATGGGCTGTAATGTAGTTATGGGCGACGGTTGTCATCATTATGGTTATTTATTGAGCTGCTAGCGTGAATCTTTCCTACTTGGTCACTTGATAGGGCTGTTTGTTTCCTAAGGCTGACACAAGCAGTTTTTTTTTCTCCTTGTGCTAGAGGTATAAATTACACCTAGTTTTTCTTCTTATTATTAATATATGTGAATCATTTTTTGCTCTGCATTTTAGAGATTTAATTTACTAAAAAGTAAACCTACTATTTTGAGACTGTTCATTATAATTAAAACTTTAATTCGCCTATAATTCTTTGTTGGAAAGATAGTTTTTACAGCTATTAAAACTACAGCTGCTTAATACTGTATAAATTGTATATTTGAGGAAATATACACATAGATGGAAAATATTTGCCTCTTAGAAAAGCAAAATTCTTTTTTCATTTAGATATCTTATTACTTATTTTGTGGAGTCATTTTTGTTCCATAATAAAAGGAAAAGTCATATTTGTGTGTCTAACTTAAATGAGAAGCATGTAGTTAGGGCCTTCTGAAATACTATATTTTAAAATCATTTTGTAAATTATGAAGGAAAAATGCATATGCTTCCTTTCTTCTGTGGAAGTAACACTAAATACTTAAGTACATTGTAATCTGATTTTAAAATATTCTTTTAAATGACTAAGATTAGACGATAATACTTTTTATTATATACTGAAAAGTTTTGAAACAAATTTCTGACATAGTTGTCTAATTTAAAGGCTCTAGAGTTTTGCTTTAAATTACCTAGTTAAATTTAGATACTTGAGAACTTTAAGGAATTGCCACAAACTATCCATTTATCAAATAACAATTAAGTACAGCCTACCTGAACAATACCTCTTAGGTGCTGTGGTTGATTAAAAAAGAATAAGTAAAACATATGCTTCTTCAATCACTTGTGGTCTGATACGGAGGACAGAGTAATATATGTAGCTATGATACTGTGCAAACAAGTAAAATATCTGCTGTGTAATAAACATATTACATATATGTTTACATTACATATTACATATATTACATATATGACTGGCATTAAGTAAAGACCTTTTAAGATAAAATTGTGCAGTATTCCTTAGAGGGAATGAGGATTTAGTTAGCTCTTATGGAAATTAAGATTTTGGATGTAGAAAAAAGACGAAATAATAGATTTAGGGTGGATTGGCACTCATTTTCTGTCATTCAGTTAGTACTTATTTATTGACTGTACACTGTGTGTCAGCCACTTTGCTGGAGCCGGAAGATACAGCTGTGAATAAGACTTTACTGTCATAGGAGAGAGAACAAATATTAAACAATTAATGAACAAATAAGGTGATTCAGATAATAATAAATGCTTGGGAGAAAGTACAGGAGAATGTTATGAGAGGGAAGAATTATAAGGAAACCGATAATAGTGTGTTTAGAGGAGATATGTGAAGAAGTGACACTTGATTTGAATGAAGAGAAGTAGCCAGTTTGAGATCTAGGTCATAGTATTGTATGGTAAGGAAATATCAAGAGCAAAGGCCTTGAGAAGGGAATGATGTTTGTGAATTATTGGAACAAATAAAAGGCCAGAGTGGCTGGAGCAAAATGACTGAGGGAGAGAATGAAGGTTGGAAATGCCAAAAGTATCCAGATTTCCAGTTGCATAGGTCCCTGTATGTTGTAGTCAGAAATTTGGTTTTAATTTTGTTTGGTGAGAATATGTTGCAGAGTTTTAAACAGAGTAGTGGCATGATACGACTTAGGGTTTTATGTTTTGTTTTGTTTAGATGGCAGCATTTAAGTAAAATGTTTATTTTTTAGGTTTTAACTTATTTTTATGTGGTAAAATATACATAATATAAAACTTAGACTTTACCCATCTTCCAGTGTCCACTTCAGTGTCATTAAGTACATTCCCTATGCTTTGCAAGCATTACAGTATCCATCTCTGGAACTCACCTCATCTTGCTATACTGTACCGGTTCCTCCCTTCTCCCAGCCCCTGGCAGCCACCATTGTACTTTTGTTTGCGATGAATTTGTCTACTCTATGCATCTCATATTAGTAGAATTGTATAGCATTGTCCTTTGGTTCCTGGCTTTTCTTTCTCCCCACTTAGCATAATATCTTCAGGCTTCATCCATATTGTAGCATATGTTAGACTTTCCTTCCTTTTTAAGGCAGAGTTTTCCAGTGGTCATGTATGGATGTGAAAGTTGGACTGTGAAGAAAGCTGAGTGCTGAAGAATTGATGCTTTTGAACTGTGGTGTTGGAGAAGACTCTTGAGAGTCCCTTGGACTGCAAGGAGATCCAACCAGTCCATCCTAAAGGAGATCAGTCCTGGGTGTTCATTGGAAGGACTGATGCTGAAGTTGAAACTCCAATACTTTGGCCACCTCATGCGAAGAGTTGACTCATTGGAAAAGACTCTGATGCTGGGAGGGATTGGGGGCAGGAGGAGAAGGGGACGATAGAGGATGAGATGGCTGGTGGCATCACCGACTTGATGGACGTGAGTTTGGGTGAACTCTGGGAGTTGGTGATGGACAGGGAGGCCTGGCGTGCTGTGGTTCATGGGGTTGCAAAGAGTCGGACACGACTGAGCGACTGAACTGAACTGAATATTTCATCATGTGTGTACAGCATGTTTTACTTATTTTTTCACCGATAGGTAGCCACTGAGTTGCTTCACCTTTGGTTTTGTGTGTAATGCTGCTTATCCCTGCTTTGTATTCTTTAGGCTATGTATGCAGAAGTGGGATTGCTGGGTCATATGACACATGGATGAGCCATATGATATATAGGTCATATTTTAATTTTTTAAAAAACTGCCGTACTGCTTTCCTTAGTGGCTGCACAATTTTATATTTCCACCCACAGTGCAAAAAGGTTTAAATTTCTCTATATCCTTGTCAACAGGAATTTTCTCCATTTTCTGATAGTAGCCATCCTAATGGGTGTGAGGTAGTATTTCTTCATTTGACATTTCCTTGATATTTAGTCTCTTTTCTATGTTATTAGTTATTTTATATCTTATCTGGCAAAATAGCTATTTAGTAGTTTGCCCCATTTTGAATTATTTGTTTCTTCTTGTTATTGAGTTACAGGAGTTTTTTTCATATGTATTTTGGTTATTAACCCCTTATCAGGTATATGATTTGCAAGTATTTTCTCCCATTCTGTGGATTGCCTTTTTTACTGTGTTGATTAGATAGAAGTTTTAGATTTTGTTAGTTTAAAATTTTAAGCCTAAGTTGATGCTTTAAGTTGTAAATTTTTTTTTCTTTTTTTTTTTTTTTTTAGTTGTAAATTTTTTAGTGTTTTTCTTTTGTTACCTGCACTTGTAGTGTCATGTCCAAGATGTCACTGCCAAATTAGAGGTTAGGAAGCTTTTCACTTATGTCTTCTTCTAAGAGTTTTATATTTGTCTGTGTTATATGCACATCTTTCATCCATTCGAGTCAGTTTTTATACAGGGTCTAAAATAAAGGTCCAACCTCATTATTTTGCACATGGTTATCCAATTTTCTGTACAGCATAAGCTGTGTTTTTAAAAGAATGTATGAATTGGGGAGTATTTTATGAATTATAGTCCAGCTTAGTTAGGACTCCACACTTTCACCACTGAGTGTCTGAAATCAATCCCTTTTTGGGGAACTAAGATCCCACAAGCTGCAGGGCACAGGCAACAAGAGGCAGGGTTGGGTGAAGGTGGAGAATGAATTGTGTTAGGGTCAGCATATGCAGCAAGAAAGGAAGCAGGTATATCAGGGAAGATGCTACTGCAATATTTCAGGCAAGAGGTGAAGATGGCTGAGACTGATGTGATTAGCAGTGGTGATAGAGAGATGGATACATGATATATTTAAGAGTTAAAGCAGTAGAACTTGCTTCCATGAGTTTGATTTGGAGGCGAGGGAAAGGTAAATCAAGAAATAATCCTGGGGTTTTATTTCAGGGGACTTTGTTGTTGTTTTTCAGTTACTATGTCTTCTGCCACTTTAAGGGGACTTAGGAATTATTTATTGAAGTAGGGAAAAATGAGGTCGGGATCGGGTAAGAAGAGTTCTGTGTTGGAAATGGTAAATTTGAAATGCTCATTGGGTGTCCCAGTGAAGACTTCAGTTGGACAGTTTACTGTGTGGGTGGAAAGTACAGGGAACCAAATGTAGGGATGGAGGTATAGGAATCAGCAGAATGCAGGTGAGAGTCAAAGTCATTGGATTTATGAAATAATTTTGATAGAGGACCTGAGCTCTGGGAAACTACAGTTTAGAGGTGATTCAAGGAGGAGGCAGTGGGGAAAGGAGACAGTGAAGAAGCAGCTGCTGAGCAGGAGACAAACCGGGAATGTGCTGTGTGGTATTGAGAAAGGTAAGAAATGGTTTAAGAGCCTTAAGGTGCTTATAACGGTCACCTGGCTACCTGCATGTGGTCCTAACTTCCTGTGTTACACTGTAAACTCCCTGTGGCCAGTTTTATGATTCTTTGTATTCCTTATGTATAGTAGCCTAGAATTGCCTGGCGTAAGCAAATGTTCGAACTGTTTATTTGCCGTGTAAGCACTGCTAGTCCTCTACCAATGGTTAGGCACTGTTCTATACTCTGGAGATAATAAGGATAATTTACTCAAGGTCAGTGCAATCTGAAATGGAAGACAGATTTGTAAATACCTAATTAAAATGGTGTTATACAGAATGGTACAGTATAATAAGTGCCACAGAAGAGGCGTATGTACCTTTGTCTTTTTGGTTCTTTGGAGGGAAAACAGATACAGAGTCAGAAAAGGTTTTATCAAGTTAAATCCTGAGTTTTGCTTTGAAGGATTTATAAGATAGGAAGGTTGAATAAGAAACGATGTCCTTCCTGGCTGAGAGGATAGTAGGAAGATGTAAAGAAGTATTAAAGTTCCGAATGTAAGATGTACAGTCATAATCAAATTTTCATTTCAGAAAACTAACCCTGTTGAGATGTTGTTGAAAATAATGAGATTAATGGAAAGACATTTGATTGGAGGCTATTGTAATCATCAGGGAGCGTCCCAGGCACTAGTGGTAAAGAACACGCCTGCCAATGCAGGAGACGTAAGAGAGGCTGGTTCCATCCCTGGGTCGGGAAGGTCCCCTGGAGGAAGAAATGGCAACCCGCTCCAGTTTTCTTGCCTGGAGAATCCCCACGGACAGAGGAGCCTGATGGGCTACAGTCCATAGGGTCGCAAAGAGCTGGACATGACTGAAGCGACTGAGCACACAGATTGTAATAATTGAAGCCGTGAGGTTGGGCTCATGAGGCATTGGAGAACGTTATAGAAAGAAACAGCTTGAGAGGTGTTAGAGGGGTAGAACGGACCGTACTTGTTCTACTGAAAGTGAAGAATGAAGAGGAAGGAAGAATCAGATACGGTTGATATTTCTAGCTTCAGTAACTAGGTAAATAGCAATGATATTACCAGTCAAGGTAGAGAAGGAAAGAATGATCTGTGAATAAGGGACTAATTTAATAAATTATGTTATATTCCATCCACAAAAATTCTGTTTGATAATGGTACACCATTAAGTAAAATAAACAGTATAAAATAAACAGCATAGTATGACTCCTTTATACACATACGCTTAAATATTTATATGCACATATACATATTTCTGTATATATACACATGTATACCACAGATACCATTTGTGTTTTTATAAGTTTAGACAAATGTATGAACAGGTACATAAAATATTAATAGTGGTGTGGCTTATACTGAAAATTGTTCTGTGTTTCCATTGTTGCTTCCTTATTTAGGTGTTGCATCATTTTTTTTTTTACTACATATATTACATGTATATAAAGCACCCCCCCCCAAAAAAAAGAGGACAGTAGTATATGTCTATCTATTTAGCTATCTGTGCACTGTGTGCTTCTTGAAAAATAATGATAGAAGGGGTATTTTCTTTGCAGAACACATTTTTCCCCCTCTTTGTAACTTCATTCATACTGTTTTCCACAATGACCTTTCCTCTTCTTAATGCTTTTGCCCTTTATTTAAGGCTCATCTTTATGCTCTAGCTCTCTGTTGGTACTTTTTTCCATCTTGAGGAACTGATAATTATCTTGACTTCTACTGAATTATGACAGTACATGTATTCTTATGTCCTAACTGTATTCATATTGCTTATCTATTGGTATGTAATAATTCCCAGAAATGTTGCAGCTTGAAACAACAGAAATTTACTATCTTGCAGTTTCTTTGAGTTGGCCGTCTAGGCACAGCTCAGCTGGATCCTCTACTGCAAGTTTTATAAGTCTGCAGAAAATCGCTGCAGATGGTGACGGCAGCCATGAAATTAAAAGACGCTTGCTCCTCGGAAGAAAAGTTGTGACCAACCTAGATAGCATATTCAAAAGCAGAGACATTACTTTGCCAACAAAGGTCCGTCTAGTCAAGGCTATGGTTTTCTCAGTGGTCATGGATGGATGTGAGAGTTGGACTGTGAAGAAGGCTGAGCGCTGAAGAATTGATGCTTTTGAACTGTGGTGTTGGAGAAGACTCTTGAGAGTCCCTTGAACTGCAAGGAGATCCAACCAGGCCATTCTGAAGGAGATCAGCCCTGGGTGTTCTTTGGAAGGAATGATTCTAAAGTTGAAACTCCAGTACTTTGGCCACCTCATGCGAAGAGTTGACTCATTGGAAAACACTCTGATGCTTGGAGAGATTGGGGGCAGGAGGAGACGGGGACGACAGAGGATGAGATGGCTGGATGGCATCACTGACTTGATGGACATGAGTCTGAGTGAACTCCGGGAGATGGTGACGGACAGGGAGGCCTGGCGTGCTGCGATTCATGGGGTCGCAAAGAGTCGGACACGACTGAGCAACTGAACTGAACTGAAAGGAATTACACAAACTGTGTTCTTGCTGGAAGTTGGAGTCCTCCTTTAAGCTCACGTGGTTATTGGCAGAATTCAGTTCCTTTCACCCAGAGGACTGAGATCCCCTTTTTCTTGCTGGCTAATCACTAAGATCACTTAGATCACTAAGAGCTAATCTCAGCACCCAGAGGCTGTCCTAGCCTCTTGTCACATGGCCCTGTCACACCATAGCAGCTTACTTTTTCAAGGCTGGCTGGAGAATCTCTTGTGGACCAAGAGAGAGCTTACATAACGTGGCGTATCACAGGAGTGTGTGCCCCATCACCTTTGCCATATCAGTTCAGTTCAGTCGCTCAGTTGTGTCCGACTCTTTGCGACCCCATGAACCACAGCACACCAGGCTTCCCTGTCCATCACCAACTCCCGGAGTTCACCCAAACCCATGCCCCTTGAGTCGGTGATGCCATCCAGCCATCTCATCTTCTGTCGTCCCTTTCTCCTCCTACCCTCAGTCTTTCCCAGTATCAGGGTCTTTTCTAAATGAGTCACCTCTTCACATCAGGTGGCCAAAGATTTGGAGTTTCAGCCTCAACATCATTCCTTCCAAAGAAATCCCAGGACTGATCTCCTTTAGGATGAACTGGTTGGATCTCCTTGCAGTCCAAGGGACTCTCAAGAGTCTTCTCCAACGCCACAGTTCAAAAGCATCAATTCTTCTGCACTCAGCTTTTTTATAGTCCAACTCTCACATCCATACATGACTACTGGAAAAACCATCGCCTTGACTAGACAGACCTTTGTTGGCAAAGTAATGTCTCTGGTTTTTAATTAGCTATATAGGTGTTGGTCATAACTTTTCTTCCAAGGAGTAAGTTTCTTTTCATTTCGTGGCTGCAGTCTCCATCTGCAGTGATTTTGGGAGCCCCCCAAAATAAAGTCTGCCACTGTTTCCCCCTCTATTTCCCATGAAGTGATGGGACCGGATGCCATGATCTTTGTTTTCTGAATGTTGAGCTTTAAGCCAACTTTTTCACTCTCATGAAGAGGCTCTTTAGTTCTTTTCACTTTCTGCTGTAAGCGTGGTGCCATCTGCAAATCTGAGGTAGTAACAAAGAGGAAGGGACTAGAATGACTTTGAAGGTGCTTGTTTGGGGACTGGAAGAATGGCGTGCCGTTGACTCTTCAATTCAATTAATATTTGAGTGCTGTGAGGCAGTATATTGATGTTAAATTTCTGGGTGGTTTTTGATCCCTAGAGAGAGACTTAGAAGCACAAACCAGTATTTCACATCTCCATTCATGAAAGTTGTTGCTTTCTCTGCAGTGTCATAGGAAGTTATTCATTAGCAGGTTTTAAAATTGCACTCGGGATTGTTTTTATCTCTATGTCTAAATGTGTACCGTTTAATAGCATTTGAAAAAGATACCTTGATGATGTTAGTCAAAAATCATAGATAGGACATTTTGTTAACTTCTAAAGTGACTGGGAGATAACTTGTGGATAATGATGAAAGGTCTGACAGACCTGGAACCAAAGTATAAATAGTGTTATATGAACTTAATAGAGATATGGAAAAAGTGGTAGAAGAGCGCAAAGCCTTTTTATTTTCCTCAGACATTTTGTGTTTTCCTTCCTTTTAATAACTGCTTATTGTAAAACCTAAAAGAATAGAGAAGTGTGAGGAAAAGGACACAGAGCTGAGTTTCTAGAGAAGAGAAATGAACCATTTTTTGTAAAGGGCCAGACAGTAAGCATTTTGGATTTTGCAGGCCATATAATCTCTGTCTCTGCTACTCAATGTAGTATTCCAGTATGATTGGGCTTCCCTGGTGACTCAGACAGTAAAGAATCTGCGTGCAATGCAGAAGACCTGGGTTCGATCCCTGGGTCGGGAAGATCCTCTGGAGAAGAGAATGGCTATCCACACCAGTATTCTTGCCTAGAGAACTCCCATGGACAGAGGAAGTACTATGCAACTTAGTGTCGTAAGACAGTACAATGACAGCCGTAGATAATAGTTCAACAGATAAGTATGCCATGGCTTTGTTTCAATAAAACTTTATTACAAAAATAGTTGATAGGCTTCATTTGTCTCATGTGCAGCAATTCTAGTAATTCTGACCTTGTTTTAGGTAACTGAAAATTTGATGTATCTTCTTTCATATTTCCCCCAAATTCATATTATACATAATACTCTTCAAAATTTTTTTCCATTTAATAATATACTGTGGAAAAACTATTCTTTTCTCCCATTATGGGCTTCCCAGGTGGCTCAGTGGTAAAGAAAGGAGAGGTATGTTTGATCCCTAGGCTGGCAAGATACTCAGGAGGAGGACATGGCAACCCACTTCAGTTATTCTTACCTGGAAAATTCCATGGACAGAAGAGCCTGGTGGGCTAAGTCTGTAGGGTCACACAGAGTCAGACACTACTGAGTGACCGAGTTCACAAGCATACAGGCTATCGCATTATATGGTTGTATGTTTTTGTTTTTTCAGTTTTTCTCTTTTAATAATGTAAGATATTATGGGGAACTCCTTTGTACACACATCTTTCTGCATCTGTGAAAACATGTTCATATGACAGGAGTGTACCTCCTGCTTTATATCAAAGCCTCTGCATATTAAATTTACATTTTTGATAAAACAGTTGCAGTAAAGCAACAGAAGAACCCTATGGAGTGTCGGTAGACATGCCATTGGTGATAACTGTTGGGTCTAACTTTTATAGGTGGGAATTATCTAATTGCAGTTTAGCTACCCTTGCTATTTACATAAAAAGCATAATCCTAGCCTTGACCATCCTGTCTTTCCAATTCATTTTAAAGAATGGAGTTCAGAAGACTTTTACTTAACATATTTCAGAAGTCTCCCATTTATATGAAATGAATCATTCTGTTGGTATTTGATAGGTGAATGGTATTATGGAAGCATTTACCAACACTGAGTCAATTGTTTATATTTTCAAGGTAATTCTTTGCATCATTTAAATATGTATGATCATTACTAATGTTCCTTGTGAATCACTATATGGAGAGGTCTGTAGTAGCACCCAAGCTAATCATCTCTTAATCCCTTGACTTCTGTTACCATAAACCAGTTAAAAAATATTTGTTTTTTACCAGATGATTTATATGTGTGCATTTTTTGATGTACTCTTGCTTAACACTAATTGTGTTGTGCATAACAGTAGTTATTTCTTTTAGATTCTTTACTGTATTATTATATAAATACTCCACTACTTAAAAAATTTCATTTTATTTTTAATGGGCATTTGATAGTTGCTAGTGTTTGGCTTCCCTGGTGGCTCAGATGGTAAAACGTCTGCCTGCAATGTGGGAGACCCAGGTTCGATCCCTGGGTCCCGAAGATCCTCTAGAGAAGGATATGACAACCCACTCCAATACTCTTGCCTGGAAAATCCCATAGATGGAGGAGCCTGGTAGGCTACAGTGCAAGGGGTTGCAAAGAGTCTGACATGGCTGAGCGACTAAACTAGTGTTTGGCTAAAGTTGCTATAATCATTCTTTGAAATATATTTTGTGTTTATGAGAGTCTAAGTTTCATATCCTTGTCAAATTTTGGTACTATTTTTGTAAATATAGTGATTCTGGTGAGTTGTAGTATATTTTTTTATGGTATTAGTTTGTATTTCCCTGATGATTAATAATCCTGAACACCTAAAAACCTTTTCATGAAGTTATTTGCCATTTGGAAATGTTTTGTCCATGTGTTTTGTGTAGTTTGGTACTTTTTATTGTTGTGATTATTGCCTTTTCTTTCAGATGTAATTTCCTTGTTTACTATAAGTATTCTAAATATCATACTTGATATTTGGTGAAGTATGTAATACTAAATATAAATACTCTTCCTTTCTTAAGTTTGCCTTTTAATGCTCTTAACGCTGGCTTCGTTGCTGTTTTTTGGTCGCTCAGTCATGTCTGACTCTGTGACCCCATGGACTGCAGCCTGCCAGGCTTCCCTGTCCTTCACCACCTCCTGGAGCTTGCTCAAACTCATGTCCATTGAGTCAGTGATGCCATCCAACCATTTCATCCTCTGTCGTCCCCTTCTCCTCCTGCCTTCAGATATTCTGGCATCAAGGTCTTTTCTAATGAGTTGGCTCTTTGCATCAGGTGGCCAAAGTATTGGCGCTTCAGCATCAGTCCTTCCAGTGAATATTCAGGACTGATTTCCTTTAGGATTGACTGGTTTGATCTCCTTGCAGTCCAAGGGACTCTCCAACTCAACAGTTCCAAAGCATCAATTCTTCAGTGCTCAGCTTTATTTATGGTTCAACTCCCACATGCATATGTGACTATTGGAAAAAACCAAAGTTTTCACTATATGGACATTTGTCGGCAAAGCAATATGCTGTCTAGGTTGGTCATAGCTTTCCTTCCAAGGAGCAAGCATCTTTTAATTTCATGGCTTCAGTCACCATCTGCAGTGATTTTGGAGCCCAAGAACATAAAGATTTTTGGTGAAGTAGAAAAGATTAGCTTTATTACTTTGCCAGGCAGAAGGGGACAGAGTAAGCACCTGCCCTGGAAAATGGCATGTCCACACCTGGGAGGAACTGGGGAGGGATTTTATAGCAATGGTCAAGGTTGAGGCTTGGTTCAGTGGTTCAAGGATAAGATTAGGGTTTGTGCAGGGCCTTCACTCCTTTCATTTGGTCTCAGGTTATCTTTTGATGAGCTTCTCTGTTTCCTTTAATCTGACCTCAGTTGGTCTTCTCTGGAATAAAGAATCCTGACATCATCCAATTGTTGGAGATTTTGGTTTTATGAAGAGCTCAGAGATATTGTTAATGTGTCTCTTGCTTTATTAACTATGCCAAAGCCTTTGACTGTGTGGATCACAATAAACTGTGGAAAATTCTGAAAGAGATGGGAATACCAGAACACCTGACCTGCCTCTTGAAAAACCTGTATGCAGGTCAGGAAGCAGCAGTTAGAACTGGACATGGAACAATAGACTGGTTCCAAATAGGAAAAGGAGTACATCAAGGCTGTGTATTGTCACCCTGCTTATTTAACTGCTATGCAGAGTACATCATGAGAAACACTGGGCCGGAAGAAGCACAAGCTGGAATCAAGACTGCCAGGAGATATATCAGTAACCTCAGATATGCAGATGACCCCACCCTTATGGCAGAAAATGAAGAGGAACTACAAAGCCTCTTGATGAAAATGAAAGAGGAGAGTGAAAAAGTTGGCTTAAAGCTCAACATTCAGAAAACGAAGATCATGGCATCTGGTTGCATCACTTCATGGGAAATAGATGGGGAAACAGTAGAAACAGTGTCAGACTTTATTTTTTGGGGCTCCAAAATCACTGCAGATGGTGACTGCAGCCATGAAATTAAAAGACGCTTACTCTTTGGAAGGAAAATTATGACCAACCTAGAGAGGATATTCAAAAGCAGAGTTATTACTTTGTCAACAAAGGTCCGTCTAGTCAAGGCTATGGTTTTTTCAGTGGTCATGTATGGATGTGAGAGGTGGACTGTGAAGAAGGCTGAGCGCCGAAGAATTGATGCTTTTGAACTGTGGTGTTGGAGAAGACTCTTGAGAGTCCCTTGGACTGCAAGGAGATCCAACCAGTCCATCCTAAAGGAGATCAGTCCTGGTGTTCATTGGAAGAACTGATACTGAAGCTGAAACTCCAATACTTTGGCCACCTCATGCGAAGAGTTGACTCACTGGAAAAGACCCTGATGCTGGGAGGGATTGGGGGCAGGAGGAGAAGGGGACGACAGAGGATGAGATGGCTGGATGGCATCACCGACTTGATGGACATGAGTTTGAGTGAACTCCGGGAGTTGGTGATGGACAGGGAGGCCTGGCGTGGTGCAGTTCATGGGGTTGCAAAGAGTCAATCATGACTGAGGGACTGAACTGAAATGAGGGGAACCAGGACCTTGCCTGAAGCCTGCACTATTGTTTCTTGGCTGTCTTATCTCTGCATCTCCTCCCTTCCCTGATTAGCAGCCATTTGAATCTGCTGTTTGGGCCTCAGGGGGTCAGGGAGTGTAGAGTCTGCTCCCTCCAAAGAACTTGGACAGGGAAAGGTTTTCATACCCAGGAACTCCACAGGGCCCTGCTTGGTTTCACCTTGAAACTTTAGTATTTTGATTATTCGTGAGTTGGCTTTCATTCTTTTGGTGTTGTCTGTTACTGGTGATTTTAAAAAATTAAGGAGTATTGTTGATTTTCAATGTTATGCTAATTTCTTTAGTAAAGCAAAGTAATTCAGTTATACATATACATTTATTTACTCTTTAATTCTTTTCTCATATAGGTCATTACAGAGTATTGAGTAGAGTTCCCTTTGCTATACAGTAGTCATCGCTAGTTATTATTTTACCTATAGTAGTTTGTATATTTCAACACTGTTATTGGTGATTGAATGTTGGAAATTGTATTTAATGTTGCAGGAAATTGTATTTAACAGTCCTTAGATGATAATATCTTCCCCTTGGAGGATTTCCTTTTGATTTTTTATTAGTAGTTAGATTGTACTCCTTAGTCATATATGACTTTTTGCACTAGGTTCCTCTGTCTTTGGAATTTCCCAGGTAAGAATACAGGCGTGCTTTGCCATTTACTCCTCCAGGGATATTCCTGACCTGGGGACTGAAGCTGCATTTTCTGTGTTTCTTTGCGTTGGCAGGTGTATTCTTTACCACTGAGTTGCCTGGGAAGCCCAGCAGTTAGATTAGGTGCTGATTACATTAAGAGTGGGGCTTCCCAAGGAGCTCAAAGGGTAAAGAATTTACCTACAATGCCGGAGACCTGTCTTCAGTCCTTAGGTCAGGAAGATCTCTGGAGAAGGGAATGGCAACCCACTCCAGTGTTCTTTCCTAGAGAATCTCATGGACAGAGGAACCTGTTGGGCTACAGTCCATGGGGTCGCAAAGAGTTGGACACGACTGAGTTACTAACCGGAGAAGGCAATGGCACCTCACTCCAGTACTCTTGCCTGGAAAATCCCATGGGCGGAGGAGCCTGGTAGGGTACAGTCCATGGGGTCACTAAGAGTTGGACATGACTGAGCGATTTCACTTTCATACAGAGAAGGAAATGGCAACCCACTCCAGTATTCTTGCCTGGAGAATCCCAGGGACGGTGGAGCCTGGTGGGCTGCCGTCTATGGGGTTGCACAGAGTCAGACCGACTGAAGTGACTTAGCGGCAGCAGCAGCAGTGACTGACACACATATATTAAGACCGGGATGATTCAAAGCTGAAATTTTTAAAATCTCTGTTAGAGTTTGCCCTATTTACAGTTTGCCTACTCTTAGTTTGGAGCCCTCCTAGGTCTTCTCAAAACCTGGGTCTACTACGGGAATAGTCTCCTTCTACTGTGAGTCTGTGACCTACCCTGAGTCTATTACATCTTTCTTTTTGTTGGTGTTGTTTGTTTCCTTCTCATTCTATGAGATTCTGAGAATTTTCTGCAGTGTTTTGGCTGCCAGTTAATCCACACGCACATCACCATGGTGCTGTTTGGGGGTCTGTTGTATTGTTTTGCGGAACTGGTCTATTGTCTGTTTCCTACAGAATAGTTCTGCTATTTCTGTAAACCTGGGTAAACTACTAGGATCCCTCCACCTGAAAGGTTATAAAAGCCCGTTTTTTTCCCCTAGTGCTTTAAAAGTTATAACAGCTGTATTTAGCTTCTCTGTTCCCACATGTGAATAGCAAATGTGTCAACAGGAAAAGTCATGCTGAACATCTCTCGGGTCCTGGCTCCTTAAATCTTGGCTACCTTGGAAGCTCTCCAGTACCTTAAAAAAGTAAAACATAAATTTAATCTAGCATTTTCAGTTGCTTTTGTTGGATAGTTAGTTTGATAAAAGCTAATCTGCTGTTGCCCGAAAGATCACTCTTTGCTGTTATGTTTTTCATTTGTTTACTGTGAAATAATAGTCCTTCATTTGTTATGATGCCAGAAAAGGAGAGTGCATGTTCTTCCCTCTCCTAAGTAACAAACACACCACCTCTGAGCCATGGAAAGTCGTATGTCATGTGGATGCCTTTATTCATGTGACAATGTTCATCTCTTCATAGGTTGCTTAGCCAAACAATGAAGGATCATCTAGTAAGAGTAGCAAATGAAGCTGAATTCATCCTGAGCAGGCAGCGGGCAGAGGACATTCACAGACACGCGGAATTTGAGGTAGGTTATACCTATGAGTGATCTGAGGAAGTTACCTTTGTAAAACGTTAATCATAGGCAACTGTGTAGGTAACATTGCAGCATGGTCTTAACAATCACATGCCGTCAAACAATTAAAAATTAATTTGTGAGAGTATCATAGTGGATTCTGGAAAGATAGTGTAAGACTCTGTAGTCTTGGCCAGTAAATTAGTGAACCGCTCTTGCTCTCCTGTATGCAAAGCAGAGCTGGTTTACTGGAAATGAAAACCCGTATGTTAGATGAAATCTTTGAGGTTTCTAGAGAGAAGCTGAACAGAGGCATGAAGTTTTTTACCCTTGAGGATGCTGCAGAGGAAATGAAGGTGCATACAGCTTTCTTCCCAGCTTTTGACAGGGGAATCAAGCGACAGAGCCATCCTGGGACCAGTCCTTGTCTCAGCCCTTGCTCCTGAATTTGTGCTCTTGAATTCATAGAGAGAATTAATGGTGTCATAACTATATAAATTACAAAAATTCACACCTAAGGTGAACTAGAAAATTTGCCAGGAACATTTGCTAAGAATTGGCAGGGAAAAGCTGCATCTGAGGGTTCTTTCTAACATGTTAAGAACAGATAATTCAAATGTTGCTGGTATTTTTCTGATACATTAAAAATAATGAAAACTTCTTCAGGTTCATTTCATATAGCTATCATTACATAAGAAAAGACACTGGAAAAATAAAACTCCATAAGACCAATTTTACTTAAGAACATGGGCACAAAATCCTAACATAATCCAACAATGTAATGAAAGAACTATACAACTGACTCTTGAACAAACAGGTTTCAACTTTGTGGGTCTACTTATCTGCTGATATTTTTCCGTAGTCAATACTAGAGTACCACACAGTCTGCAGTTAGAGGAAATTACAGATGTGGAGGAACCTTGGATATGGAAGGTAAATTGTATTTACCTCCATGTATTTTAAGGGTCAGCTGTAAAATGTGAACACTTAGAATTTATTCATGGACTCCAAAGGTGGTTTGGATAATATTAAGATATCTACCTATAGAATAAATCAACCAATTAAAAATCAGAAAATCATATGAAAATATCAATAAAAGTAGAAGAAAGCATATTATACATTTTAGTAATCAACCCTAATGAAACTGTGGGAAAAATGTTTATTAGAAAACAATTTAAATACAATGACCATTTGTTGTTGTTTAGTCACCCAGTTGTGTCCAATTCTTTGCAACCCCATGGACCTGACATGCTAGACCTCCCTGTCCCTCACCATCTCCTGAAGTTTGCCCAAGTTGATGGCCGTTGTGTCCGTGATGCCATCCAGACATATCATCCTTTGACGCCCTCTTCTTCTGCCCTCAGTCTTTCCCAGCATCAGGGTCTTTTTCAGAGAGTTGCCTATTCGCATCAGGTGACCAAAATTCTGGAGCTTCAGCTTCAGTCTTTCTAATGAGTATTGAGGGTTGATTTCCCTTAAGATTGACTGGTTTGATCTCCTTGTTGTCCAGGGGAGTTTCAGGAGTCTTCACCAGCACCGCAGTTCTAAAGCATCTGTTCTTTGGCATTCTGCCTTCTTTATGGTCCAGCTCTCACAACTGTACATGACCACTGGGAACACCACAGGCTTGACTATATGGATCTTTTTGCAGAGTAATGTCTCTATTTTTTAACACATTGTCTAGGTTTATCATAGTCTTCCTGCCAAGATCAATTGTCTTCTGATTTCATTGCTGCAGTCACCATCTGCAGTGATTTTAGAGCTCAGGAAGAGGAAATCTGTTACTGCTTCTACCTTTTCCCCTTTATGTGCCACAAAGGGATGGGGCCAGATGCCATGATCTTAGTTTTTTATTATTTAGTTTTAAGCCGGCTTTTTTACTCTCCTCCTTCACCCTCGTCAAGAGTCTCTTTTGTCCCGCTTCGCTTTCTGTCATTAGTCGTACCATCTGCATATCTGAGGTTGTTGATGCTTCTCCCGCCTATCTTGATGCCAGCTTTTAACTCGCCCATCCTGGCATTTCTCATGATGTGCTCAGCATATAGGTGAAACGAACAGGGTGACAGCAGACAGCCCTGTCTTACTCCTTTCTCAGTCTTGATCCAGTCAGTTGTTCCATACAGGGTTCTAACTGTTGCCTCTTGGCCCACATACAGGTTTCTTTGGAGACAGGTAAGATGGTCTGGTATTCTCATCTCTCTAAGAGCTTTCCACAGTTTGTTATGATCCACACAGTCAAAGACTTTAGTGTAGTCAATGAAACAGAGGTAGATGTTTTTCTGGAACTCCCTTGCTTTCACTATGATCCTGCGAATGTTGGCAGTTTGATCTCTGGTTTCTCTTCCTTTCCTAAACCTAGCTTAGACATCTGGAAGTTCTTGGTTCCCATAATGCTGAAGCCTAGCATTCAAGATTTTAAGCATGACGTTACTAGCGTGGGAGATGAGTGCAGTTGTCCAGTGGGTAGAACATTCTTTAGTTCTACCCTTCTTGGGAATTGGGATGGGGATTGACCTTTTCCAGTCCTGAGGCCAGTGTTGGGTCTTCCATATTGGCTGTCATATTTAATGTAATGCCTTGATGGCATCATCCTTTAGGGTTTTGAAAAGCTCTACTGGAATTCCATTGCATCCATTAGCTTTATTATCAGCAGTGCTTCCTAAGGCTCACTTGACTTTGCACTTCAGAATGTCTGGGTGACTGACCACACCATCATAGTAATCTGGTTCACTAAGATCTTTTTTGTACAGTTCTTTCCATCTCTTCTTGATCTCTTTGATGTCTTCTAGGTCTCTACCATTTCTGTCCTTTATTGTGCCCATCTTTGAGCAAAATGTTCCCTTGCTATTTCCAATTCCCTGAAGCGATCTCTAGTTCTTCCCTTCTGTTGTTCCTCCTGGTTTTATACATTGTTCATTGAAGAAGGCCTTCTTGTGACTCCTCCTTATTCTTTGGAGCTCTGCATCTAGTTGGATGTACCTTTCCCTCTCTCCCTTGCCTTTCACTTTTCTTCTTTCTTCAGCTATTTGTACAGCCTCTTCAGATAACCACTTTGCCTTCTTGCTTTTTTTTCTTTGGGATGGTTTTGTTTGCTGCCATTTACTAAATATCATTTGAAATTTTTAAAGCTGTTTCTATTAAAATCAGGAAAAAAAGTGATTGATACCTTCTATTAACAATATTTAACAAAAACTTTTTGATATTCTTGCAAGTGCAAGATACTGTTAATATGAATGTTAGATAAGGAAGAAATAGCACTTTCAGGTCACTAATGCTATGAGCTAGGAAAGCCTAAGGGATTCTGAACACTTTTCCACCAGAATTAAGTGGGACTTCATTAATATTATTGGATATAAGATAAATATGCAAAAAATTAATAGATTATCTTTTGACCAGCAATCAGTAGCCAGTTAAGAATCGAAATCAGAAATATAGTTTGTATACAGTTGAAAATACTATTTTGGGTTGAATTCCCTAAAAAATAAACAGATGGTTATTTGTAACAAAAATATAAATTCTCATTGATACAAAACAAAATATAAACTACTGGAGATTCATTCCACACTGGGTAGTAAATCTTTCTGTGTGTGTGGGTTTGAGACATACAGTGACAGAGATGTAGAATCCTTGTTTTATTTTGAAATAATTTGAGATTTACAGGAGAGCTATGAGTAGTACAAGAACCACTCTTCACCATTCTAAATTCTGCAGTGTTTTAAATTTCACCATATTTGCTTCTGTCTTCTTTTTCTTAATTTGAGGATAAGTTGAAGCCATAATAAACTTTTACTTGTAATTACTTAAGTGAGAATTTCCTGTGCCCATCCTTTGTTGTCATCTTGTACACTTATTAAATCAGAAAAATAACAGTTACAATGCTATTATTTAAATATAGACATTATTCATATTTCCCCAAATGTCTTCATAATGTTTTTATAATATAAAGAGAAGATATTATTGCCAAAAATTTTTTTCAAATTAATATGTAAATTCAGTAAAGTGACATTAGCATATCATTCCATTAGAATCATAAAGTATTTAGAATTTAAATATCCCTTAAAAGATACCTAGATATCAAAAACTTCCCCATAATATATTTGGATATATAAATATCCAGTTAATATGGAAAAAAATGCATGAATATATTGTTGAGATTATGAAATAAGAATGTTGAGGATGTACTTGACTTCCCAGATAAACAATACTATAAAAATAATATATTCAAAAAATGTTTCAAATGGAGTAAAGATATATAAGATGAAAGATGACTTAGTTAATATTTTAGAAAAATATTTGGAAAACTATAGAAGTGGAACATTAGCATATGCACGAATTCTGTAACCAAGACAGGTCACTTTAGAAAGAATAGAAGTAAATGTTTATTACTACATTTAATGTTAAGCTGAGGAAACTTGCAATCAGTCCTGTGGGAGGACATGATGGAACATGGAAAGACTGATAAATCAACGTTTGCCACCTTAATTGTTGTTGTTGTTTAGTTTCTGAGATGTGTCCAACTATTTTACTATTCCATGGAAACTAGTCTGCCAGGCTCCTCTTGAGATTTCCTAGGCAGGGATGTTGGAGTGGGTTGCTGTTTGCTTCTCCAGGGGATCTTCTTAACCCAGGGATTGAACCCATGTCTCCTGCATTGGCGGGCGGATCTTTACCACTGAACCACCTGGGAAGCCCTAATGTTCTAATAATTCTTATGAAGTGATAAATGAAAAGTTGACCCAATAGGCACATATTCAGAGGATATGAATAGAGATTTCACAGAAGAATGTAAGTTATCAGGAACTTATAAAATGATAATCAGATCATTGTATGTTTACACAAACATTCAAGAAAATGTAAATGAGGTTAATCATGATATCACTTCTCTGGTCTCTGACTGAGAGAAAGTAAGAGTCATAGCTAGTACTGTTGAAGAAGATAGGGTTGATGAGATGGGCAGTGGGATTCTTTTATTTTTGCAGTGGAAATGTACAGTTTTAGTAGGGCAATATGGTCATATATTTTTTAGTAATAGTTGTATGGACGCACGTACACACAAACACCCCCATTTACCCAGTAACTCTATTCTATAAATATATCTGTAAGAAAAAAGGTAATAGTATGTAAGCGTAGATATATAAGGCTGCTTATTATAGCATTGTATGTAAATTTAACAAAATTAAAACAGTGGAAAAACAGAAGGAAGTTTCTTTACCAAAAGAATCATCATTTTCTCAGTGAACAGGCTATTAATAAATTATAAAAGGATGAATCGGTTGATGGCGTTTTTTTTTTTTTAATAAGAGCTTCATTTATAACTTGTTTCAAATTGCATATTTCAGTTCATAATCTGCTATGAAAGCTGAAGACTTGAGTCCTCTCATACTTCATTTTTTTCCTCAACTTTTAATTTTTGAAGTTACATTCTATTTTTAATAATGTCTACTTATGTAACACTCATGTATTGTAACCACAGTTCTGATAATACTTTAGTATTTATAATATATTTATGTGAATTCACTACCCTACCCCCTCTTTTATTAAGCATAATTTCTTAGTTTCCCTCAGGTTCCTTCTTTTGGCTCAAGTCTTAATTGCTAGGTTTTATTGCCTCCCCTCCCCCTAACAAAGGTTCATGTGTGCTGTAAACTTAAAATTCTTTCCTGTTTAAGAATGTTTGCCAGCTGTCCTTATAGCTGAATGACATCCTGATGAACTGAATATTCTTGGCAAACTTTATAGACTTTGCTTCATTGTCTTTGGATTTGAATATTGCTTTCAGAGAAGTTTGAGGATAGTCTGATATTTGTCCCATTGATGATATGCTTGTTTTCTGTTTCTGATTTTTTTTTATTTGTTAAGGGGGTTCGTTTCTTAACAAGAATATGACTCAGTATTGAGCCTTATTTATCAAAAGTTCCTGGAACATAGTCTTTTGTTATAATCTGCAAATTCAGAGTTTTCATTTAGTTCTTAGAAATTTCTATAAATTAAAATTTGAAATATCTTCTGCCTTTTATTTTCCTTTTCTTAGTGACACAGTCTATGTTAGATATGACTGTCTTTCATATCTGTTAGTTATTTCTGAATTGCTTTACTTCCTTTGATCTCTTGCCATGAGGATGGTTTTAATATTTTATTTTGTCTTTTTGTAGTTTTTAATGATTATTTTGTTCTTCATTTCATTTATTTAAACCTCCAGCCTCTCTCTTTATCTTTTTCCACTTATTTCATTTTGACTTTTATCTTTTTCTTTAGTTACATTTTTATGTTTTCTAAAAAAAATCATGAGAAATTTCCTTTCATTTTTTGTTATATATTCTTCTATGGCTCTTTATCTTTTGTATAGAATCTTCTAGCTTTATTTAAATATTTTATTTCTTTTTTATTCATTGATTGGTGATTTATGTATACTACTGTTTATATAGTATTTATACAGCTACTGTTTGGCTTAGATAGATTGTCTTAGTGACTTCTTCCTTTCACCTCCCTGTCTGTAAAGCTGTTTTTTTCCCTACCTGAGCTATTGTTTGATTTTTGAAATTTGATTTTTAACTAGCTTTATTTGCCTATCATGAAGAGAGGGAGAAAGACCATTGATATAGGTGAGGAGGCCTTCTTAGCTCATCTAAGTTTTACTTTGTCATATAAGATTTTAATAATTTTCTACAACATTCATTTCATCTTTTTAGAAACATGGAGAAGTCTTATCAGAGAGAAATGTGCTTTGGCTTTGAATCATTATAAATCATTTCAGAGGGTACTCTGAAGTCTGCTTCTGCCCTGGGAAGTCAGACTGTATTTTCACTTACTTGTTTCACCAATTTTTGCAGGCTTTTACTAGCATCTTCAGTTAGAATAAGCAAGAGATAATGATACCTACTCAACTTATGTTTCTTCATCTATGAAGACATTAAGAAAAATTCTTAGAATGTTGTCAGTTTACCAGTATTACTTTGGACGCGTGAGGACATGGTTAATTAAGAATTGAGCTTACTGCAGCCTTAGTTCTATAATTTCAGTATGTTTAGTTTTCCAATGGCCACCAATTTTTTAACGTTTGGTGGTTTACATTATGTTTCTTTTGTTACTGGTTATTTTTGTTAGTTATTTTTTTTTCACCCAGTAGTTTTGCTTTTGATAATTCTTCAGGATTTGAAGGAAGAAAAAAACTTCTTAAATTGCCATTTCAGCCTACCATCCTAATCTGGAACATCTTCCTTATTGTCCTTTCTTGGTTATAGACAAGTTCCTTTGTAACTCTGGGTTGAAATTGCAGTTCATTATTTTTATTTGAAGTTTTAGTGGTCATGGTGATGGCATATGTCTTTTTATTTGTTTGAAGATGAGAGAATGAGGAAGAAGAAAACATGTGAAATTGAAAGAGGAAAAATACTTCTAAAATACTGTGTAATACAAGAAACTGAGTTGATTTCACCCAAACACTAAATACATTAGCAATTTAGATGAGCGATAATGGTGGTAACTTCACGCGGTATTTCGTGAATCCTTATGTTATGTCAGGAACATGATGCTTTGTAAGTTTTAACTAATTTAATCCGTACAATAAACCTCCAAGGTGATTCTGTTATGATCTCTAATTTTATAAATGATAAAACAGCATAAAGAAGAAATAACCCAGAATTACAACTGGAATCCAAATCTGGGCAGTTTTTGTGTTAATCACTAACCTATATATTTGTTTCACATTTTATTAGACTTTGATATAATGTATGAATAATTTTTAATCCTGGCACAGACAGCAGCTTTATTCTAGGCTAATTTAGTCTAGTGAAATTTTTCTTAATCTTTTATCATCTTGCTATGAGATTTATACTATTTATAGAAATATTCTAAAATCTAAATAAAAACAAGTATTTCCAAACTGATTTTATTGTTATATAAGTTATTAGTGGAGAAAACATATTTGTTCGACTGGGTCATATGAGAGTCAGTTTTAAGACAGCAAACATAGTTTTAGTATTTTCTAGTCTTTTATGTTCATAGAAAAGAATTCTCTGAGTTTATACCACAAAACCCCAATTGATTAAGGCATATTCATATTTAACATATTTCTAACTGTATTGCTCTTGAATCTTAAATAATACTTTAGAAGATGAAGCATATATTTCCTGGACAGCTTATATTCTAAAGGTTATCTATATTCAGCCTTGAATTCATGCTATATATCTTTAATAATATTTTTGAACTTTATCTACTGCTAGTTACTTCCTCCTGCAGAAAAAGAGATGTCATGTATTTAATATACCATTTGTAGTTATAAAATAGCTGACTTGTTCCATTTATTATCAGGGGATTGATGACACTGTAGATCTGAAATGCACATCTCTTTAGTTCATTGCATGATTATTGTTGGAGTGGGATATCCTTGGCATCTTCAGCTTTTGATTTATGTGGAAGTTCCATGAATGTCATGACTTCATTGATTAGGTGTACATCTTACTTTATAATCTTACAGCTGTAAACAGAATGTTTATTTAAAAAATTATGTTGTGTAAAACATTGTACCCTGTTTTGTAAGTATAGTATATGTCTGGGTGTACACAATTCATGACAATATTTTTATTTAATTGTCTATCAAATTTTAGTTTATTGAAACTACTGTTATATATCTGTAAACATGTGATCAAGATAATCATTTAACAGCTTAATTTTTATCATTTAATAGCTTAAATCTATGTAGGTTAAATTTCAGTTCAGTAAGACTTTCTTAATGGCCTTTTAGCTGATGTTGCTTTGAATTTCATCTATTATACAGTAGAACTCAGTTCTTGTTAGCTTCAGTAGAATGGCAAACTAGCTTAGTTGAAATAATAAAATGTCCTTTATGAAATAAAGAGCATTAAAATCACTTGATTAATTTTTAATGTAGCAATCTATGTATTTTTAAATTATTTTTTAATTGAAGGATAATTGGTTTACAGAATTTTGTTGTTTTCTATCAATATGTATTTTTTTATTAGCTGAAGGATTCAAATATTTTTTCACATTAGGAAACAAAATATTTTTTAATAAAATAGTGAACTTTTTTTTGGCCAGTTTAAGTACTTTCACATTTTAAAAAATATTAGTAAACCATTCTATGATACCACTTAAGTCATCTAAGCTGTTAACAAGTATAAAAAAATTCTTTATATCCATCCTTTGAGCTAAATATTGTTACCGTCACTATCCTGGCTTTATAAGTGATGGGAAGGTTAAATGATTTGTTCTAGGTCCTGTAGGTAATATGCAGTGAAGCCAGAGTTTGAGCCCAAGTGGTCTGATACACAGAGGTCACTCTGCTTGTTCTGTGACTCCTGTGCCGCCATCTGCGAAGTGGTTTCACACACGTTTTCTCATTTGAGCACCACAACAGATATGTGAAAGTATGCAAGATAGATTGAGAGAATGTGATTTGGCCTTGATCACATAGCTCAAAAACTGATAATTTTGAGCCAGAACTCAGGTCTCCTACAAACCACCCAGTGTAGTCTCTTTCGAGTATCCTTTGTCATGATATAATGAAGTATTTTTTGCTGTAGAGAAAATATGTCATTCAACATATGTTTGACAGTTCTGAAGGAGTGTGAAGGAAATTAAGAAATATAATATTAGAGGTCTGAAACTATGAATTTTAGGGTTATGATAAATTATTCAGTTGACCTCTTTGATACTTGCATTTTTGTGATTGATGGTCATTTGCTTTCCTCTTGTTATAATAAGTGTCTATTTTCTTCATTATGGAAATGATACATACATGTTTATTATAGAAAGTTTAGAAAAATAAGGAAAAATATAAATAAAAGACATTCATTGTTTATCATTTATGATTTATCTCTATTGTTTTTCTCTGAACTTTAACTCGAAATAATCATAGAATTTAAAGAAGTGGCAAGAGTAGTACAAAGGTCCCATGTAGCCTACTGTCATTTAAACGCACATATATTCATTCACTAAAAGTACCCACTTACCAAATTAGAATCAATAGGATGCTTTTAAAGAAGAAACTACAAATATGTCGTTTCATTTTTCATAGATAAATGCATAGTGTGTGTAGTTTTGCACCTTAGTGTGTGTGTGGGGGGCCCTTCCCTTGTGGCTCAGATGATAAAGAATGTGCCTGCAATGTGTGTGTGTGTGTGTGTATGGTCAATGGTCAGTATATGTTGAGAGTCCTCATTTTTTGTTGTTGTATATAGTAATCCATTATATTTTGTATGTTTCTAATAATATAATTATTATCAGAGTGTCAGACTTCCTTTGTTAGACTTTTCTGTTATTTCCATTCTTGTAGTATTATGAGAAGTGCTGCAGTTTATAATTTTCTACTCTGTGTTTTCTTGTTATATTTTTCTGTAGATGACTACTGATTTTTCTATTTTACTTTTGTCATTACCTTTAAGATTATTATATATTTTATTACAAAATCTATAGAAGATATACTGTATATTAATAACTTTTACAGATTTTCTTATATCAATAAACTCTACCAGGTTGAGGATTTTTAAAAAACATAAGTCTGACTTTTTAAGGATTGTTATAATTATTAAGTATCTATAAGTGATGTTGGTTTTCCTTTTGTTACATGCTATTGTCATAAACTATCTGTATAATAGTTCTTTTTTGGTTTGTTTTCCAAAGAGCTAAGTCTTAGACTTATTGATTGGTTGAGGTAAATTGCTTTCTAATTCAGTTGCATCTTTGGTAACTTTTTTTTCCTTCCCTTACATTCTTCTTTTTCTTGTTTATTTGAAAGCACAGTTTTATTCCTTTTAAAGTAATGAGAACAAGTCAGGATGTTAGTATTATTCTGAGGACAGCTGTGGCCCCATCCTGTTGTTTCTTACATGACATGCTCATTTTTCTTAGTTTCTTAATTGGTATCTTTTTGATCTGGTAGTTATTTAGTATTCAAAGGATTTGTCCCTTATTTTTTGTTCACATTAAAAAATTTTTATTCTATTGCATTATGAGCAGATAGTTATGATATATAGAATTTCTAACTTTGAAATTTATTGAGGATTTCTAATTGGCCTAATTTGATATTAAACTTACATTTACAGGCTTTTTGTTCATTTAAAAAATACCAGCCTAAAATGCCTGACACTCTGATCATAGTAAAATTCCCCTTGGGAATATAAACTAAGCTGTTTTGCTAGATGTTCAGTAAGATGTGATTAGTTCTATGAAAATTAAATGTGAAAATTGTACAGGGTTCAAGTAGCAGAACACAAAACAATGAATTTTTGAAATTTATGAAGGGGATAATTTTCTGAAGGGGAGTTTCAATACATCAGTCAATCTCATTGGAATATATTTATAAATTCATCACTGTAGACATACTATGAACAAAATAATATTAAAACTGAAAATTGGAAAAAATTTAGGTGAATTATGTTATTTGTATTTAAATATATAAAAATAAAAATTTTGATAACATGAGTCTGTTAAGTGAGGAAAAGATGGAGACTAGAAAGAGAATCTCACTTGTCAGTAATTTAAAAGTGCAAATATTAGTGATAAAACTATTAACATTCTTTATACCTTGTATGCTAGTATTGTCATTCATAGCATTTATTGTACATATATTCATGGTATATGTATAAAGCTACGCCTTTGTATTCTTAAGTACAATTTGCTGACATAATGAATTGATATGGCTTCAAATAGAGGAGTGCTAACAGTGCAAATGTTTTTGTTTCAACTGATGATTATCTTTGACTGTTCCTTGTTTTCAGCACCATATATTAGACCATATGCTGATAGTCTAGCTTTTAAGTTTGCAACATTTTAATTTGAGCATGAAAAATTGCTTTTAAAAGTAGACAGCGATTTAAAAGTTACCTCTTTTTTGAAATTCACATGGAATTGCAATAATTCACATAGAATAATAATTGTAGTGGCACTAGAATAGACACATATAACAGAAGAATAGAATTTAGAATCCAAAATAAATTTGTACCTATAGGCCAGTTGAGTTTTGACAAGTGTTAACAAGAAATTCAGGAGGAAAGAATAGTCTCTTCCACAAATTGTGTAAATACAACTGGATATCTACATGCGAAAGAATAAAGTTGATCTTTATCTCATACAGATTAACTCAAAATGTATCAATGATCTAAATGTAAGATCAAAACCATAAACTCTTAGAAGATAATATAATGGTAAATCTTCATGACTTTGTATGTGGAAATGGGTTCTTAGAAATGACACCAAAAGCACATGCCTTCCCTGAAAGGCTTTAATTCCCATACTCCAAATAAATTATTTTATGCATTTTTTTCCCTCTCCTCAAAACCAAATGCCCTACTCTAACTGTATTGTCAGCTGCCCTGAACTCATATTTCTTGCAAAAGTAGATTGTATTAGAGTGGAATGAATGCTGAATCTGTCCATCGCCAAGCTAATCGATATCTTCTGTGTGTTAATTCCCTCCCACCAGTGAAAGTGAAAGTGTTAGTCACTTAGTGGTTTCCGACTCTTTGTGATCCCACCAGGACTTTTATGAATTCTGCTTTTATTTATTTGTTCGTTTCCAGTGGCTGTAGGTCTCTGTTGCCAGCGAGCTTTCCCTCGTTGCGCCGCAGCCCTCTCTCACTGCAGTGCTGCTCTGCCCTCGCGGTGGCCGCCCTTGCTGCAGGGCACAGGGTCGGTTGCCTTGCGGCATGCGAATTCTCCCTGGACCGGGATGGAACCCATGTCCCTGCGTTGGCAGGCAGATTCTTAACCTGGGACCACCGGGGATCCCAGAGACCCACATTTTTCAGTGACAAATCTGGCTGTTTTTTGAAGCCCTTCCTCATCCTACTTATCAAGATTTTGTTTATCTCATTTATCTTTTCTCATAATCATTCTTCCTTTTCTCCTGGGAAACCACAGGAATGTTATAATATAACCCATCTTTAAATAAACTAAAAACAAATTCAGAACCTTCTCCTCACTCTTCTACCTCTTACTTTTCTTTTATTTGATTAGTCAGTCTTTACATTAGTTTTCAACATATACTCTTTCCTCGGAATTTCTTTGTGGCATTTTGGCTTCATGGCAGTCAGGCTTCTACCATCACTTTTGAAACTTCTTGGAATTACCAATGACTTCAGTGTAATCAAAACTAGTATTTACCTCTCTTTGTTTTTATTTTAGTAAGCCTAATCTCAATATGTAATGCTATTGCCTGCTGTCTCTTGACTGGTTCTCAGTAGTTTTCTAGCTTCTTTTTTCTGCATAGCCTTTAAATATGGAGTTCCTTGGAACTTTATCCTCAGCCTTTTCCTATGTGTCTGTGTCCCACTGCTCCGTAATGTAAACTGTCTTCATAATTCTTAAATACTACCTTTAGTCTGGTAGTTTTGAGATTTCTGTCTTTGGTTCACCTTACTTTTCTGAGTGCCAGGCTTATTTATTTAATGTTATTTTATAGATCCACTTAGAATGTTCACAAACATCATGGTACTCTATAGTCTGAATTCTACAAGCTTCAGCTCTGGATTAAAATAGCCAAGGTTTTGATATGAACTCTAATATTCAGTATTTTTACCTTTGTCATTTCTTAGTTCTTGAGTCCCTCATTTGTAAAGTGAGGATTATAGTAGTTACGAGAATTAAATGAGATCCATGTACAACATTGACAACGATGTCTAGCATGTAGTAAGTACTCAATTATATGTGAGCTTCTATCTTTTATTATATTGTATTTAATATGTTTTTAAAAAGACTTTTGATCTTCCTTTCCTACCAACCTACCAAAGCAGAAAGCTAAGAGTCAACCTTGAACTCTTTTTCCCCTTGCTGTAAATGCAAACCTCCTGGCCATTCAGGCTTTATAATTTCTCTTGAAACTATGTGCTTGTGTGATTTCTCTCATCTTAGTTCAGATTACCGTCTTTCATCTGCGTGACAGCAGCAGCCTCCTGTTTTTAACCATACTCCATTCTCATGTGCTTTCTGCATATCAGTGTGAATGACCCTAAAACCTGTGCTGGGTAATGTCATCTCCTTCCTTACATAACACTTCAGTGGTTCTCTGTGTATGTTTGAAAAAAATCCAAAGCACTTGGCATAGCCTTTGTGGCCCTGCATGATCTTTTTCACTTTTCGGCCATCTATTCCACTACTCTCCCCTGTTATTTTGCATTGTTGTTGCTGCTGTTTAGTCATTAAGTTGTGTCTGTCTTTGTAACCCCATGGGCTGTAGCCTGCCAGGCTCCTCTGTCCCTGGGATTTCCAGGCAAGAATACTGAAGTTCATTGCTATTTCTTCCTCCAGGGGATCTTCCTGACCCAGGGATTGAACCGTGTCTCTTGCATTGGCAGGTGGATTCTTTACTGCTGAGCCATTAGTCATACTAATCTTCTAACTAATTTAGCTCTTCTAACATGTCTCTCTCTTACTTTTGTTAGTCTCTGTACATTCATTTGCTTAAGAGGTATTTGTTGAGCATTTACTGTGTACAGGGCACTGTTCTGGGCTGAAAATATAAAACTGACATAAATACCTGGTCTTTAGGAAATTACTTGCTTTTGAGGGAAGACAGATTACAAACAGTAAAATTAAGGTATTGATTCTAAAGATAGACTGTAGAAAGTGCTCTGGAGGAAAACAAAGTAATCTTATGTGGCCATTAAATAGGATGATAGGAAGGCTTTGGCTGAAAAGACATCTTAAAGGAGGTGAAGGAGTTAAGGGGTTTGGAGAGGGCATGTGGTAGAGGTTAAGCGGTTTGGAGAGGGCAGTTTTATGCCTGGAACATTTAAAGGATAATAAGAAAAAGCTAGCATTTTGGATTGGATGAGTAAATGAGCAAATAGGAGGAAATGAGATTAAAGAGTAGATGCTGGACTAGATCATGGAAGACATTATAACCCATTGCAATGACTTTGACTCTCAATAGTTGGGAAGCTCTTGAAGGGTAATGTGACAATCTGAGTAAAATTTGAAGTACATCATTCTGGTTGCTGCTTTAGGAAGAGACTGAAGGGAGGCAAAGGCCTAAATAGGAAGACCAGTTACTGTGGTAAATAAGATAAGAAATGATGACTTGGGGTAAGCTAATGGCAGTAGAAGTAGTGAGAATTGCTTGGATTTTAATCTGTTTTGTTTTAAAGCTAACAGGATATGCAGATGGATTTATTTTGAAAGAGTGAAGGGCATGAAGGCTGACTGGAAGGTTTTGGTTTGAGCAACTATTTAATAGGAGAATGGAATTGCTTAAGTGATAAGACTTTAGAAGGATCAGGGTAGGGCAGTGAGGAAAAGTCATGAGCCCAGTTTTGAACGTGTTACAATTGAAATGTCTGTGTGCCATTCCAGTGGAGATGTTCATTAGACAGTTGGGTATATAAGCATTAAATTCCTTTGAGGAATGTAGGCTCAGAATACAAATTTTCGAGTCTCCACTGTAACTGCTGGCATTTAACACCATAATCAGCATGAGATCCCAGGTGATTCAGTAGCAACAGAAAGTTGTACTTCCTGTTGGTAGATAGAGAGCCAGAAATTGGTGCTTCTAGAAATCCAGTTTTTAAAATTTTGCAATGAACAATGAACTGTCAAAGGACTGTCTCAGCAGAGTGTGCTCTTTTTTGTGGGTTTTGTATCTAAGTTCTAAACTTTATCTTCCCCTTTCTCAGTCATCTCTTCAGAGGCCTTCTGTGACTATCCTACCAAAGTTGGTAACTCTCCCCTGATGCAGGGTATTCGCTATCCTACCACTTTCCTTTAAAGTTGACTTTGTAATGAATAACTTAAAGGATACTTCCTTATTTACATGTCATGTCTCGTAGTATAAAGTTGAAATCATGCCTGTCTTTTGTGCCTTTGTAATTTTAAATTCTTTGTAAAAGGTACATAATCGATGTTCAGTAAATATTTGTTTAATGGAGCAAAGGACCGTATCCTTGGCAATTCTTTTAGATTTAAGAGCATGAAATTAAATTTTTAATTTAGCATTTGCTTCTTTACCTTGTTGGAGTTCATACATTAGTAACTAATATTTGTTGAGTGTTCATTGTATGTCAGTAAGCATTATAGTATGCTTGTTGATTCTCTATAGAATCTTAATTTGACATTTGAGTTTAGTATGAACAAGAGTATTTCTTCCCCTAGATAATATTTTACAGGATTGGAAATCTCTAGACATTATAGTTGAGTTTTACATACAGAGATCATTTACTATAAAAACTAATAAACTTGCCCTGAAAGGAACTATCAAAACTGTAACAGATTTTTAGTCTTTTATTACAATGAAGGTAAACATTTTGAATTCAAGCAAATATTCTCAGTAACAGTAAGTAGCTTGTTCTAGATTCTTTGCTACCGAAAGAGTTTTTTGCTCCTAATTCCTATCACTTAACATAATACTTGGTATATTGATTGATTGTTTATAGAATTAAAGATGTCTGCTTTACATTGTAATATGAACGTGCTTTTTCTTTTTCTTTCTGTAGGAAAGAGACAGTTTATTTGGGAGTGAGATAAAAAGTAGGGAACTCATGTGTATTTCCTAAATTACATCCTACCATATCAATGAGTAATTTAATCCATCTAATTCTTTGTTCCGTTTCTTTTTTTTTCTTATACTGCTGATCAATGCAGAAGGCATATTTTTCATTTATTTTCATTGTTTATCCTCCTGTTAGCTGATACAGTTTATCCTCTTGTTAACTAAAAAATTAAAGTGAATACAGGTAATGAAAATGAATAAGAAGGAAGTCTTGTAGAGAATATGCATGCTTCTAAATAATGAGACATTTATTTTAGCTTGATGTGATTCATGACTTGTAATATTAACTATTTTTGAAATCTTATTTATTAATATGGCATTTTATATAATATTTTCCTATATTTAAATCTATGCTTCTTTTATACATTATGAACTATAAAGCTTAAATTGTTTTATAGAGACAGTGATAGTCTGATCATAATAATAATGACAAACATTTACATAGTGCTTACCAACTGCCAATCTGTTAGATTGCTTTGTATGGCTTACTCGGTTTACTTTTGGAATGTGAAATTGTTTTAAAGAGGAAGCCGTTGCTTTTAGGCCCACTATAGAGGATTAGGAAGCTGAGGCTAGAGAGGCATAGTAATTTCCCAAAGTTACACAGTTCACATGGGAGTTAGAATTTGGATATGAATCCTGGTTTCTTTCTTTCTTTCTTTTTTTTGTCTAATTTTGTACTGACAATTCAGTTATGTCTATTTTGTCTTATTTTTGTATTCATCTTACATGGTCAAATTGAAATAAAATATTTGTAAATTAAAAGTTAGAATGAAAAAGCAAAAATACAGGATGCTGAAAGATGAACTCCCCAGGTTGGTAGGTGTCCAACATGCTATGGGGAAGAGTGGAGAAATAGTTCCAGAAAGAATGAATAGGCCAAGCCAAAGCTGAAAAAAGGCACAGTTGTGGATGTGACTGGTGATGGAAGTGAAGTCTGGTGCTGTAAAGAACAATATTGCATAGGAACCTGGAATGTTAGTTCCATGAATCCAGGTAAATTGGAAGTCATCAGACAGGAAATGGCAAGTGTGAACATTGAGAAATCAGTGAACTAAAATGGACGAGAATGGGCAATTTTAATTCAGATGACCATTATACGGGCTTCTCTGATAGCTCATTGGAAAACAGTCCACCTGCAATGCAGGAGACTATGGTTAGATTCCTGGGTTGGGAAGATCCACTGGAAAGGGATAGGCTACCCACTTCAGTATTCTTGGGCTTCCCTTGTGGCTCTGCTGGTAAAGAATCAGCCTGCAATGTGGGAGTCCTAGGTTCGATCCCTAGGTTGGGAAGATGCCCCGAAGAAAGGAAAGGCTACCCACTCCATTATTCTTGAGTGCAGTCTCAGAAGTGACAAAATGAGCTCTCTTCATTTACAAGGCAAACGATTCAGTGTCACAGTAATCCAAGTCTATGCCCCAAACACTAATGCCAAAGAAGTTGAAGTTGAATGGTTCTGTGAAGACCTACAAGACCTTCTAGAACTAACACCAAAAAAAAAAAAAAAAGTACTGTTCATCACAGGAGATTGGAATACAGAAGTAGGAAGACAAAAAATACCTGGAGTAACAGGCAATTTGGCCTTGGAGTACAAAATGAAGCAGGACAAAGGCTCACAAAGTTTTGCTAAGAGAGCACAGTAATTGTAGCAAACACCTTCTTCCAACCACGCAAGAGACAGTTATATGCATGGACATCACCAGATGGAGAACACCAAAATCAAATTGATTATATTCTTTGCAGACAAAGATACAGAAGCTCTATACAGTCAGCAAAAACAAGACTGGGAGCTGACTACAGCTCAGATCACGAACTCCTTATTGCAAATTTCAGACTTAAGTTGAAGAATGTAGGGAAAACCACCAGACCATTCACTTATGACCTAAATCTAATCATTTACAGTGGAAGTGACAAATAGATTCAAGGGATTAGGTCTGATAGACAAGAGTGCCTGAGGAACTATGGACCGAGGTTCATAAAATTGTACATAAAGATGTGATCAGAACCATCTACCAGAAAAACAAATGTACAAAGGCAAAATGGTTTTCTGAGGAGGTTTTAAAAATAGCTGAGAAAAGAAGAGAAACTAAAGGCAAAGGAGAAAAGGAAAGATATATCTGTCTGAATGCAGCGTTCCAAACAATAGCAGGGAGAGATAAGAAAGCCTTCCTCAGTGATCAGTGCAAAGAAATAGAGGAAAACAACAGAATGGGAAAGACTAGAGATCTCTTCAAGAAAATTAGAGATACCAAGGGAACATTTCATGCAAAGATCAGCTCAATAAAGGACAGAAGCGGTACAGACCTAACAGAAGCAGAAAATATTAAGAAGAGGTGGCAAGAATACACAGAAGAAATATACAAAAAAGATCTTAATGCTCCAGATAACCAAGATGGTGTGATCACTCACCTAGAGCCAGACATTCTGGAGTGTGAAGTCGAGTGGGCCTTAGGAAGCATCACTATGCACAAAACTAGTGGAGGTGATGGAATTTGAGCTGAGCTATGTCAAATCCTGAAAGATGATGCTGTGAAAGTGCTGCACTCAATATGCCAGCAAATTTGGAAAACTCATCAGTGGCCACAGGATTGGAAAACGTCTGTTTTCATTCCAATCCCAAAGAAAGGCAATGCCAAAGAATGTCCAAACTACTGCACAATTGCACTCATCTCACATGCTTGCAAAGTAATGCTCAAGATTCTCCAAGTGTGGCTTCAAGAATATGTGAAACATGAACTTCCTGATGCTCAAGATGGTTTTAGAAAAGGCAGAGGAACCAGATATCAAATTGCCAGCATCCGCTGGATCATCGAAAAAGCAAGAGCATTCCACAGAAACATCTACTTCTGCCTCATACACTATGCTAAAGTCTTTGTGTGGATCATAATAAACTGTGGAAAATTCTGAAAGACATGGGAATACCAGACCACCTGACCTGCCTCTTGAGAAACCTATAGGCAGGTCAGGAAGCAACAGTTAGAACTGGACATGGAACAACAGGCTGGTTCCAAATAGGAAATGAGGACGTCAAAGCTGTATATTGTCACCCTGCTTATTTAACTTCTGTGCAGGGTACATCATGAGAAACACTGGGCCGGAAGAAGCACAAGCTGGAATCAAGATTGCCGGGAAAAATATCAATAACCTCAGATATGCAGATGACCCCACCCTTATGGCAGAAAGTGAAGAGAAACTAAAAAGCCTCTTGATGAAAGTGAAAGAGGAGAGTGAAAATGTTGGCTTAAAACTCAGCATTCAAAAAACGAAGATCATGGCATCTGGTTGCATCACTTCATGGGAAGTAGAAGAGGAAACAGTGTCAGACTTTATTTTTTTGGGCTCCAAAATCACTGCAGATGGTGACTGCAGCCATGAAATTAAAAGATGCTTACTCCTTGGAAGGAAAGTTATGACCAACCTAGATAGCCTATTAAAAAGCAGAGATATTACTTTGTCAACAGAGGTCCGTCTAGTCAAGGCTATGGTTTTTCCAGTGGTCGTGTATGGATGTGAGAGTTGGACTCTAAAGAACGCTGAGTTCCAAAGAATTGATGCTTTTGAACTGTGGTGTTGGAGAAGACTCTTGAGTCTCTTGGACTGCAAGGAGATCCAGCCAGTCCATTCTAAAGGAGATCAGCCCTGGGTGTTCATTGGAAGGACTGATGCTAAAGCTGAAGCTCCAATACTTTGGCCACCTCATGTGAAGAGTTGACTCATTGGAAAAGACCCTGATGCTGGGAGGGATTGGGGGCAGGAGGAGAAGGGGACGACAGAGGATGAGATGGCTGGATGGCATCATCGACTCAATGGACATGAGTTTGAGTGAACTCTGGAAGGTGGTGATGGACAGGGAGGCCTGGCGTGCTGTGATTCTTGGGATCGTAAAGAGCTGGACACCACTGCACATGTGAACTGAACTGAACTGAAGGCCTGCTTGACTGTGAAGGTAATATTGTTATACTATACATGTAAAAGATTAAATTTCATTAAATTTCATAAATAAGTGTTTATATATTTGATTACAAATTATAAGAAGCATAACATGCATACATTACTTAAAAGAAAATTAAAATCTTTTACCTTAAATTAGATTTTGATTAGAAAAATCTTTGATGGTCCTTTAGACTTTCAGGTTTTTACAGTCAAACAATTGTGATCATATTTTATTTTATTCCTGTAGTATCATTATGATGATAGTGTATCTGGTCTGTGTTAAGTCTTTGGAATTCATAGTCATTATTCTTAAAGAATTTCATACGAGGTCACCTCTCTTGTTTGTACCCAAGCATTAAGGATGGGGATAATAATAACTTTAATAATAGCTATGATTTATTGCATGTTTATTATATATCAGGCACTATTCTAAGTACTTTTTCATACCATAATTCTTTTATTTTTCACAATAACCTATGAAATTGATGATCATTTTTTATTATCCCCATTTTCCATGTGAGAAAGACAGAATTGTTAATAAGTTTCTTGGTAGATTTCAACTTTGGCCACCAAGTTCTGCTCTTCTGACTTATAGTATATACCTCTCCTTCATTTGGAAAGTATAAGATACATGAAAGATTGTTTCACTTCCTAAAGTAGAAGATAAGTTTAGCTAAGTTGTCATTGTAGAAGGATGTTCTTTTTAATGAGTACATTTCTAAACCTCGTAAATGTAAATGTGTAAACTTTCATGTTAGCTCAGAAGAGAACTGTTGGTGACCCTGAGCAATTTAAAAGATCCTGTATCGGTATTGTCACACATCTGTTCGTATATTTGTCATACTACACAAATAACTTTTACTTTGACACACTGATATTCAAATACATTAGTAATTTCTACTAGCATCAAGTTACCTAGAAATGTGTTTAAAAGTAATTTTTACAAGTGCTCAATGAAAGTGAAGTACGTTTCTAGTTACTTTTCTTATATGTTGTCTTGAAGATATTGAATCTCAGTAAACATGACATTTTGCTTTGATATACCTGAGATTGGTCTTTTTGGTATAATCACAAGTTACATTGTGATTGAAAAACTTCTTGGATTTGACTTTCTATTTTGGTGTACTTACTATGATGTAAATTAAAGTTATGATTTAACCAGAGACAGGTCTTTAGTGGATATAAATGTATTATTACTGACTTCTAGTAAGTAAGTCAATTTTCTAGTAACTTCAGTAAGTCAGTTTTTTTCCTCATTGGGATTTATACTAAAACATTACTTTTTTTTTTTTCCTTCCCATGTTGCCTTTCTTTTACATCTAAAACTTACATGTCAGAAAGTTCCTTGAGAGTATTGGTGAAATCTGTGTTCGTGAAGTCACTTTTCTGGGAGGTGTTTCACTCTCAGAGCTAGAGTTGTCAGTGGCCTCAGTAATAGTATGTGTTAGCCAACTGAACACACTGAATCAGGCTAAGACTTAAAAGTTCTTTCCTCACATTATTTGTCTATAAAGATAGATTGCCATAGGAAATAGAATACTCATTCTTCAGTGCCTTATTATGTCGATGTAACTCATATGTAAGATTATCTAATTGTCTGAAAAAGAGGAAATTAGGAAATGAGGTAGGTGTTTTTTGGCTTGTGTTTAGTACCCGTTATCAAAAGCAAGGCTGGAATATATTCCTTTTCTGTGAAGAAATAGTTTTAATGTATAGTTTTATACTTTATGAGTTTAAAGTAGTAATTATTTTACTCTTTCTTTCTTTCTTCAGAAATCTGAAGACCTTTTCCTTTCATTTTCTGAGTACACAATTATTATCTCTAGCTTTCTGGTTTTTATTTCAAACTCTGATTTCTCCTCAGAGCCTTAGACTTATATAGTTTAGATCTGCCTACTCTTTGCCTCCAGTTGACATTTCTTATAAGTATCCCTACTTTTGGGGAAAATTTTCCAAATCTGAAATTCTCTTTGCAGCTGTTCTTCCACTTCTACTCACGTGAATAAATACCACCTATTTACTTACTTACACAAGTCACTCATCAGCTGTTGTTTTCTATTATATCACATTTGGTGTCTCTCATCAAGTTCTCTTTATCTCTTAAATAAAATATATCTGCTACCAATATTGTTATTTCTTGATTTAGCCATCACATCTTTAGTTCAAAACCCTGAAATAATCTATTTGATATCCCTCACCCCACCAACAGATGTCTCCTTTATCTTCTACTGAATAGCCAAAGTAATCACTCTGAAACAGGAGTTTCAGCATGTTTATGCTGATCAAACATAAAACCATCCAGTGCTTCCATGTGTTCAAGAGTAAGCCTACCAGTGTTCCAAATTTCCATGATTAGTGCCTTTCAAATTACAGTTTTGAGTTGCTCTATCCAAAAAGTACCGATTGTCCTTGAGATGACGGAATAGGCAGGTTACAGCATAAAGTGCAGGTTAGCACAGTTTATATTTAAAAAATCGCAAGGCCAAATTCTTTGAGCTTCTCTCTAGTGTTTAAAAGTAATGTTAATTTGAAACTCTGTTAACAGTGATGGCAATTCCTTGGTGGTCTAGTCATGAGAATTTGGCACTTTCACTGTGGTCCAGGTTCAACCCTTGGTTGGAGAAATGAGATCCCATAAGCTGTTTGCTGTGGCAAAAACAAACAAACCAAAAAAACCCAAAAAAATAAACCCCAAAACAAAGGAAAACAGTGTTATATAACAGGGATATGTGGTGTTGGAAACATTTTCTGATTCTAGTCTCTACAGTTTACTAGTTGGAAGGTACTGGGAAGAACTCACTGAACCTCTCAGAGTCTTAGTTTTCCTCCTGTAAACTGAATATAACAAAACCTTAAAGATGTTATTGTGGAGAGTAAAATTTTATATTTTGTAATTTTATATTAAAATACATTTGTATTTATATCACATAGCTTTATATACATTTATAATGTGGGTTAAATAGTTAAATTTCTTACTGCCTGAATTTGAATTAGTTTATGTTCTGAATAATCTTGTGTTATTTAGATTCCAACTTTAAAGGGACACAGAATTTCTGATACCATTGCCTTTACTGTAATTTAATTTTTTTCTTTCATTTTCATTATAAAATGCTGGTTTAGAATACAGATAAATACATTTCCTTTTGAGAACTGTTATTTAAGTTATTTTGTTGATTTTTTATTTAAAGAATGAATGCTAATATTTTTAAAAATATAATTTACTAAAAGCTTTTCAAGGATGAAATGCTTGAAATAGTATTTGTGTGATCATAAGTAACTTCTGGTTAATATTTTTTAACTGAACTCCAACTATTAGAGGTAACTATAAATAAAAATTGAAGCTTAAGGTAATATAATACCAATTCAGTACATCAGTACTGTTTTGTGTGTATGTTTAAGAATGATTAATTAAGTCTTTTTTATTTAAGTCCTGGAAACCATTTTAACTGACTTTATAACGTAAATGCAGACCATATATTTGTCTCATGATTTCTTTCATGAAAGCATGAAGAAGTGAATTATTGAAAAGATAAAAATAAATTTGTTTGCTTTCTGTCAGAGTTCATATCCACAGCTAACCTTGATAGAAGACCAGAGTGATTTAGACAAGTTTGCTTTGGAGATTCATAACATATGCTTGCTGGACAGAATTGAGTTATCTCTGCTCTGGAGAGTAAGTTATTGTAGCAGGAGCTGACAGAGATGAAGATAACTGAGGGAAATTCAATTACCTTTTAGTGTTTTCTTTCTAATAGGATTCTTAATGTGAAAAAGATCCTTAGATGGTGCACCCCGTTACATGTGAGATCTTCCTTGATACCTGTTTTCAGAATACCATGAACATTTAGTTCCAAGCTGTCATTAAGCGTGAAATAGCAGTTTACTCTTAAGAATAGTTTTGATTGAAAGGTCTAATTTTTACTTGATATCATTGGCGGTCTTTATAATCACTGACTACCCTCTGTGGTTTTCTTTAACAAAATATGTATTATGTTTTCTGAGTTTATTATTTAATACGTTGGGAGCTTTTTCTTTCCTCTTCCTTTCAGATGACCTTTCTGAAAGCATCTTGTAGCTTCTTAGTGTTGTTATAAATGTTATCTCTCCATCTAATTATCATATACTCAAGCTGGTCAACCTTGTGTAAATGCTGTTAGAATCCTCAAGTTTTAATTTTCACTTTGCTTTGTCATTCTGCCAGAGTTTTTGCTAATGCAGTCTTTCTCACTCCCTTTTACTATTCTGTGTCTTGCATCCTTGCTTCTCTCCTTTCCTTTTCATCTCCAGTCCTGGAATGAAAATACTACAACTGTTCTCTTGATATGACCTAGTTATACTTACCCATTAACTCTTTTTTATTCTTTATATTCCTTGATTCTGTACCATTTGCCATTGATGGTCAACCCTTCCTTTTTGAAATTTCTTTTTTGACTTGACTTTCTTACCAAGTGCTTTTCTGGTTAGTTTTTAACTTCTTATGGTTCTCCTTAAGTTTCATTTCTTCTCCATTACTTACTGCTTTACCAAAAGTATCAGTTTGTTACTTTTAACTTGTGTCATTTTAAATAATTTCATATAATGTCAGCATTATGTAAAAATTCTATGTAGAAGACATTAAATGTTTTAAAGTGTAAAATTCTTTTATTTATTGTCTTCTGTAGGTAAGTATAACTTTGTAAGCTATGAGGCACAGAGCGAAGCGGCTCTTTACTCTCTTCCTGGGCACCTTCTGCCTCCTCACCTTTGGAGGAAGCCACTGTTAGTTTCTTGTAAATCTTGTTCAGGTTTCTTTATGCACATAAATAAAAATATGAATTTATATTCTCATCCCCTTTCCTTCTATAAATGTTACCATATCTATAATGTTTTATGCTTTGCTTTTTTAAACTTAATGTTTCTTGGAGATTTTTAAAAAATACTTCCATTAGCAGCATGTGAGTGTCTGTTTCCTCATAGAGCATGTTATCTAACTTTCAGACTTAGTCATTCTCACAGATTATGCATGGTAGTATGTAGCTTTCGTTTGTATTTCTCAGTATAGTTTTCACTTTGCATTTCCGTTTTTATAAATATTTTTGCCAGTTTGTTGACTCACATATGGTGGAATTTTTGGTGTCCCACAGGCGTGTTTTACAAAATATTTTTGTTCTTGAATTTATGAATGCTTTCTTTCATGGGTTGATATTTTGATTTGTAGTTGGAAAGGTCTTTTACCCATGTAGATTATAAAAAATTTCTCCGTGTTTCTTCTACCATTTCTAATTTTATTGTCTTAAGTTTAAATATTTCATTTACTTGTAATCTATCTTAGGATAAACTGTGATATGAATCTAACTTTATTTTACATGACAATATAATTTTTTTTGTACTATCTACGAAGTCCAACAAATTTTCTCCTCTGATTTGAGATACCATTGTTAGCGTATACCAAATGCCTGTGTGTAGGGGGATTTTTTTTTTTTAATTTTAATAGTCTATATCTCCCTATTAGTCTCTGTGATTTCCTGTATTGGTGTTGATTTTTATTTAAATTACTGAGAACTTATAGTGCATTTTAATATTAATAAGGCTCTGTTGTTGTTTCCTATCATTGACTTCTAAAATATTTTTCAGAATTGCTGTGGCTAGTCTTGCTTAGCTAATATGTTAGATTCAGGTTGTTTTATTCAAAAACTATTTTCATTTGATTCTGTTGAGCTTTTCAGGTATATAAACACTTCATGTATAGATATTGATAGTTTTTCCTTCGTATTTCCATGTTTTATTCTTCTAATTGCTCTTTCTTATCTAATTGATTCGGCTTATTCAGTTATTGTTGAAAAATAATAATAGTTATTGGTTACCATATTTTGTTTATTAGGTTTTATTTGTTATTTTACCATTCTTCTCTCTATGAATTCAGCTTGTTTTAGATTACACAAAAAAGTGAAATATTCATTTACTTCTGTTTGTTTTTTCATATTAATGAAAAATTTATCCAATTATGTCATCTTGAATGGGAGCAGTGGAGTTCATAGTCTGCTTTTTAAATATTAGATATTCATGGCTTTTTAAATATTAGATATTTATGACAAATATATCCAATTATGTCATCTTTAATGGGAGCAGTAGAGTTCATAGTAGGCTTTTTAAATATTAGATATTTATGAATTGACGGATGCCATTTTATCCTAATGATAGTACCAACTGATTTTTATCAGGTCATTATAAGTTATATTCTTTCATTTTAAGCAGTCATAAATAATATAAATTTATTGATTTTTATGATGATGCTTGAACTTAATTTGTGCTTAATTTTATTATAGTTGTATAATAGCTAAGAGCATATGAAACACTTCTATATATCTATAATCCTAAACCTGTTTTTTATTGATTTGTTTAGATTATCATGAAATAAAACCAACAAACGTGTCATGTAAAAATAGAATTCAGATATGCTAGCATATTCACCTGAGAACCCCTAACTTAAAGACAAATTTTGTTAAGATCAGTGTTCTTTTTTTAATTAAAATATACTAATCTAAGGGTTACGGGAAAAAAAAAAAGAAAAAAATAGAGAAGAAAGAAAAAAAATCTAACAATGTAGAATAGTGTAAAGTAAAAAGAGAACATTCTCCAGTATCTTTTTCCTTACCATTCTCCCAGGATAATGATTGGCACATAACTTTTCAGACTTTTTATTATTAATGTACACTTTATAATTGTATATATATATATTTCTTGTATAATATATATTCAGCCCAAAATGGAATTATATTATGTAAATTGTTATGTATTTTGAGTCAATAGTTACTAAATTTTCATTTGTGTATGGACTCTTGAGAATCTGACCTTGAGAAATATATACAAATATAACCATGAAATTTTAATTTTTGGAGGTTTACATATTCTGACTTGAAAGTATCTTAAGTCACGGTCTCTGCGTTTTCATACATCACTTATAGCAGCCATGTAGGGGATATAGAGGCTAACCTTTCACTGATATTTCTTTTTTTTAATGGATATTACATTTTCAGATTCTGGCATAGGTTAGAATATTCTTACTGGAGACTTGGTGAGTTACTTATATCCATTAAGAATGTTTTAAAATTGTCTATTGAGGGAAGTAAACTTTAAAGTAGGATCCATTTATTTTAATTTCAATACCTAGTATAGGCTTAGAACATAAGAAGTTCTCAATGAAATATTAAATTAATGAAAGCATCAACTAATAGAGAATATAGGGTTAATAAAGGTTTACATAATCAGCTAACAAAAATTTAGGGATACAGTCTTTTCACATGAGATCTTAGATTATTTTCAGTTCAGTTCAGTTGCTCAGTCATGTCCGACTCTTTGCAACCCCGTGAACCACAGCACGCCAGGCCTCCCTGTCCATCACCAACTCCCAGAGTCCACCCAAACCCATGTCCATTGAGTCGGTGATGCCATCCAACCATCTCATCCTCTGTCGTCCCCTTCTCCTCCTGCCCTCAATCTTTCCCAGCATCAGGGTCTTTTCAAATGAATCAGCTCTTCACATCAGGTGGCCAAAAGTATTGGAGTTTCAGCTTCAACATAAGTCCTTCCAGTGAACACCCAGGACTGATCTCCTTGAGGATGGACTGGTTGGATCTCCTTGCAGTCCAAGGGACTCTCAAGAGTCTCCTCCAATACCATCAAAAGCATCAATTCTTCTTTTAGATTAAGAAAATATTCTGTTGGTATCCTGGTAAAAGCATAAAGAAAAGTAGTAGTAATTATCCTTCCCTGTATTATTGGTTTGCCACTGTTTTTCTTTGTCTCTCTGACTTTATTGAAAGAAGATTGAGAAATAAATATTGTGTATATTTAAGGTGCACAACATGATATTTTGATGTATGTGTACACTGTGAAATGATTGCCCCAAATGACCAAATTAACATATCCTTCAACTCATGCTATTTGTGTTTGTCTGTGGTTGACCACTTGAGATCTAAGCAAATTTCAAGTATTCAGCATATTCTCATTAAGTATTGTTGTCATACTGTACATTAGATATACAGAATTTACTAATCTTAGAATGTAAATTCTGTGCTATTTAATCAATATCGTCCCTTTCCCTGCCAGTCTTAAGCCTCTAGTATGAGTTTGAATTTTTTGTTTTTGGATTCCGCATATAAATGAAATCATGCAATATTTGTCTTTTTGTTTATGGCTTGTCTCACTTAGCATATTGCCCTCCGATTCATCCATGTCATCACAAGTGGCAAGATTTCCCCTTTTTGGAGGTTGAATAGTATTCCCAGTGTATTTTGTTTATCCATTTGTTGATGGATACCTAGTGTGTTTCCATATTTTGGCTATTTTTAATAATGATGCAAGGAATTTGGGAGTGCATGTATTTATTCAAGATAGTGAGTTGTTTCCTTTAGATATAAAGAAGTGCTTTGCTAGATCATATAGTAGCTCTATTTTTAACTTTTCGGGAAACCTCCATGCTGTCTTCAGTAGCGGCTGATCTAATTTATGTTCCCACTGACAGTGCACAAGATTTTCTTTCCTCTACATTCTCTCCAACACTTGATATTGCTTGTGTTATGTTAGAATATCCACTGTATAGTAATCTTTAAATTTCCTTGCATTCAGTTTTTAAATTTCAGAAAATTTTTTGAAACTGAAACCATAAACATGTTTTCTCTGTTTATTTTCTCTTTCTACTAACTTATGTATTGGTTCTTACCTACATGTAAAATTGGTGGAGTGCAGAATAAATCTGAACTATTTAAACATTAGTTGAAGAATAAACTTTTTTTTCATCTTTGTCCACTTTTAAATTTTATATTCTCATTATTGAATTCCCCAATTTGTCTTTTAGTGGTTGAAATACAAGGCACATGAAATAGAATGGCAGTATATAATTTTTTCTTAGTAACTTTTAAAGTAAATTTATACAGTAAAAATATTTTCAAGTGACCTTCCCATTTATGCTTTCCTGCTTGTCTTTTCTTGTTTTTATTTTATCCTTTCTTATTTATTCCCTTATATCTTTTACTCCTGTTTGGAACATCTCAGCTTATAAGTGTGTTAGTCACTCAGTCGTGTCTGACTCTTTGTGACCGCATGGACTAGTCCACCAGGCTTCTCTGTCCATGGAATTTTCTAGGCAGGAATGCTGGAGTGGGTAGCCATTTCCTGCTTTAGTAACTGAGAAAGGGATGACCAAGGTTCATGATAACTTTTTTAAAGCTTAGCTTTATGCCTTCTATTTCTCATGATGGCTCTATATTGGTGATTAATACATTCCACTGTCTTTGCAACACTTCTTTCTTGAGGTACACTTCACATAATCAATTCTGTCATTTCCTGAAGAGATGACTGATCAGTAGATCTTGAGTCATCATAGCTCAAGATCACAGCTTGAGTCATAACAGCAAAGCAATAGAATGGCAGTTCTTATCCTGGCTTTGGTATTTGTTCACTAGCACTGTGGTTTTAGACATACTTCTTATCCTCTTTTTATATACTTCTTCATCTGTAGAGCAGGAGTAGGAAAGTGGAAAGCTTGTCTCTCTCTCTCTCTCTCTCTCTCTCTATATATATATATATATATATATAGACACACACACATATAATTGTAGCTTTGGATATTATTTTATTTATGTTAGATGAAAATGATGTTGTAAACAACCATGAGAGTGATAAAATACTATAGATAGATTGGGTAAGTAAAGGACTATGATGAGTCCTTTTAAATGGCCAGATCACTTTAGTTTGAGCACTCAGCCAATGAGACCACAGATTACTCTAGTGCAGTTTCACATAGTTCTGACTTTCCCGTCAGATAAGCTTTGCATTAATTTTGACTCTGTCCTTTACTGACTGTGTGAGCTAAGACATTAATGTCTCATGTGAAAATCAGGATAATTATGGTGCCTACCTATAGTAATGAGGAGTAATTGGGATTTGATAATTGTAAAGTGCCTGTTACGTGCTGCTGCTGCTGCTAAGTCACTTCAGTCGTGTCCGACTCTGTGTGACCCCATAGACAGCAGCCCACCAGGCTCCTCCGTCCGTGAGTCCATACTAAATGTTTAATGATGCAGCTATTGCTGTTACTTCAAAATGAAGAGTAATTTTTTTATTCTAAGTAATCTCAAGGATTATTCAAGGAATGCGTGTATGTCCCACACTTACTCTGGAATTCTTACCTCTGCCTTAGGGCCTTGGTCCAGTCGACTGCTCTTGTCAGAACTCTGGAGGCTGTCTCTTGGTATCATACAAGTGGCTTTCCCAGGAAGTAGCTGTTTCATCTTTATCCTGTTGCTCAAAGCATGGACAAAGGCTTTTCTTTTTCTCCTTTGTAGGCCTCGCAATGATGAAAGACATCACAGTGCAGAAAAGGAAAGCTCACTACTGAGTTTTGCATTTGCTAATTCATAGGCCACACTCCTGCAGAGGAGGTTTTCTCTTGACCTCTGTCTCTCTCCTGCTTTGCCGAGTTGCAGGGGCTTGTATCAGCCTCCTCACATAGAGATCTCTCTTGATCACATTCCTTCTTCCTTTAGTACAGGCTGACTTGCATCCAGTCTTAGAATAAAAAGACTGCTGGGCCTTACTAAGTCCAGGGTTCACCTTTTTTCCTTCTTCTGGTTAATTGACAATGGGACCATCAAACTCCTTAAGGAAAATTCTCACTCTGGTTTATCATACATATTCTGGTTTATCTTTCACACCTGGACTCTTTAGTCATAGTATTTCTCAGTCCATTTCCAAAGTCTGCTGTATTCATTCTGGAATGCACTATTTTTAGAGATTCTTCTAGGGTGTGTTTTAGCTTGTCTTACTTCCTATTTTAGCTTCTTGATAATGGCCAGATTAAGAACTAGGCTCACAGCATTTTCTGCTGTCAGTCTTCTACGGGGGGTACCTTCTGAATAGGAAATACTCATATCTACACAGGGCACTTGCATGCAGGTACATATTTTTAAAAAAATCATCCTTTTTAGAATAACATGTGAAACTAAAGAAGCTTTCATTTTTGGGACAAAGGAAGACCATTGTAAAGTAAGCTGATGTGATGCTTCTCTAGCTTCAAGAAACAGAGCTATATTACTGGGCACTCCGTTAAGGGTAGAAAGCTATAAAAAAGCAAAGGAACCATGGCCCAGGTGAAATGGAATTCATACCTGTGAGCAAGGCTGATCAAATTAAATTCAAACTGAAAAATATATTTTCTTCAGTGTGTTCTCATTAGATTCTAATAATGTAAAATATAGTATCGATAGAGAACCAGATATCTTACTGCTGTTTAAAAATCTCTTTTAGGAAAATGTCTGAATATACTCCCTATAGATAGATAAAGCCTGTATTTAAGGTTTCAGTTTATGATATATCCTAGTTATCTTAACAGTTGACCAAATCAACTATTCATATGTTAAACCATTTATAAAAACCTTTGAGGAATAATCTTTTTAGGAAGGAAATGGGTAAACATACATTAGGCACCCAAGGAAGATATAAAGAAGCATGTACTGGTTTACTTAAAAAAAGCGAGCGCTCTGGTACTTGCAAGTCTTATTCTGTTATTCTTAAAAGTTTTTTATTTGAGCTGTTCTCATTTTCTTGCCTCTATTTTGCTATATTTTGTTTCTTCTATCTTAAATGAACCCTTTTTTCTCCCTGGAAAGTTACTTAACCTCTAATTCCTTTGTGAAACCCTCACTGTTTCTGAATAGTTCTTTTCTGTTCTTTCCAAGCACACTGTGACTATCTTTCTTAGCAAGTATCTCATATTGTAATTATGTTTACTCCATGTCTCTCAGCTACATTCAGATGATGGAAGACAAGGGACTGTTTGCAGTATAGTTGGTTAACTTCATGACTGAGTCTACAGTAAGTGTTAGGTGTTAGTGTATATGCCTGTCAACATTCTGATTGTTTTATGTCTATGCATATTAGAACTTTATGAAAGGCGCATCACATTATATCCTTTTTCTGTGAGGAAACTGAGGAATGGGAGGTTAAATACCTAGCTTGATCATGAATATGTCAGAGCCAAGATTTAAACTCAGGTTGTCTGGCTCCAGAGTCTGTGTTCTTAACCACAGTATTAACTATGGTTTCTTAATGAATTAATCTCTTTCTAACTTTTCGGTTTTCATGCTTGTTCTTAAACTACTGTTATTTGAAATTAAATATATCTATACATATGTACACACACACACACACACACACACACACACACACACTACTTTCAGCCTAGTAAAAGTAAGATGCCCTAGTTTTGTATGATTTCCAAAAAACCCAATGGTTAGGTAGATACGTTGAGTTAAAAGATTATAGGATTTGTTTAAGATATTCAGCTCTTGTGCAAATCAATAAAAAGTAAAAGTTTAAAAAATAAAAACTTTTGGATTTCTCTCTCTCTCTCTTTCACTGTATGTATGTTTATATGTATTTGTGTATAATTATAATCTTACAGGAAGATATACCTGTCTTATTATGAATTTTAAAATATAGTTATTTGAATTTAACTCTATTTAAATTTCCTGTCAATTGTATTGATCACCGATACTAACCACATTTTACTTTACTTACCAAACTGATATATAATGTATGCAGGCATTGTTAAAGAAATCAGTTTGCCTTTATGAAAGCTGTTTTGGTATTTACTTACAAGTTTTGTAATTTTCATTGTTAACAAGTAACTAATGTAGCAGTGAAATAATGTAAACAGTGTTGTATGTGTATTTTACATGCAAGTGGAAACTGTAACCTTCTTCTTAGTGTTGACTTCACTTTACAAATATGTAAAAGCTTTTGAAACCCATTCTTTTATTCTCTAAAGTAAAACATTAGAACCTATATTAGCCCTCTGATTATTTGAAAATATTGTTTTAAGTCTGCAATTGTAAAGATAAGAACCCAGCACATCGTATCCAGTCCATTAAAACAATAAGAAATGGAAGTGATACTTTGATAAGTGTTCTGCCTGTTTTCACCTTGAATGCTATTATCAGGGGGATGATACTATATCTATTTCATTGGCTTAGACTTTTTCATGCTGAGAGAAATCAATACTTCGAAGTGCTGGATGACAGAGGAATCACTTTAGAATTAAAGGTGGCTGTCACACATTGTCATTGGTTGACTTTCGTTTGCTGTTGGATTTTTTAAGCTTTTATTTTTCTAAGTTTTTCAGGAGGCTCTGTAACATTCCCACGGACAACATTTTTTTTGTTTTTAATGGTTGGACTTTAAATCTGAGTTGAGATTGAGTGCAAAGACCTCCATTGAACTGTTAAAAAGCTTCTTAATTTGTTCTTTAGATGATTGCCCTTTTAAATGGTTTACAATGAGACAAACAATTTACAGTGTAAGTAATTTTGAGATAAATTGGGGCATAAGGTAGTACACTTAAAAGTGTTTACTGGAAAGTGTGTTTATTTAACTAAAAATATAATATTGTGTATGGCCATGAAAAAGAATGAAGATAGAACTTCATGTCTTGAAAAGGAATGACGGATAATTTGATTTTACTTACACAGATAGTACATTCATGTTAACATGACTACACTTGTAGAAAACAGCCAAACAGGGACGAAGTAGAAGAGAGGAATTTCTTTATCATATAAGTCATTGCTTTTTAAATTTAACTATAAATGTCTTTTAAAAACTGAAGCACAAATTTCTGAAGCCAGTACATTTCAATTGCTTAATTAACAATAAATGTTAGTAGATTAGAATAATGGGTTATAAAATATTTTAAAGATTTTAGCCTTGGAGTTTTTAACTGAAATTTATTTTTATATCACAATATTATGCAAACTTAATGAAAACTTGCTTTATAATCTGTTTCTCATAAAATATACTCTAGAAAAATGTGTGCATTTCACATGAATTTACCTCCTTTTCTTAATGCTGAAGTGGTTGTGAGAAGCCTTGTGCATTTATATATCCAATCACAACCCTTTTTTGTTCCATTAAGCTAAATAATGTCATTTTATCTAATGACTTACTTGCTTCTGTTTTTTGCTTTTAATACGTAGCTGTATGTTTTTTAATCATTGTAATTTCTTTCAGTTTTTGAACTTTACAAAAATTGAATCAAAGTCAGTTTTCTCTGGCATTTTTAGTTCCAGTGTTATGTTTGTGAGATTCATTTCATTTGTTACATTTTCTTTTTCATGATCAATACCGTATATTATTCTGTTTCATCAGTAGAGCAGTGGTTTTTCATACTCTTCTGCTATTGATTGGCAATCCATTTTTTAACTGTTAATATCAGGATCTGTGCTGCTTTAATGTCTTTCAGTGTACATACTCACGTGTATTTGTAGGGTGGATTTGTTGTTCAGTTGCTCAGTTGTGTCCAACTCTTTGCAACTCCATGGACTGCAGCGTGCCAGGCTCTATTAGCCTTCACTGTTGCATGGAGTTTGCTCAAACTCATGTCCATTGAGTGGTGATGTCATCCAACTCTCTCATCCTCTGTTTTCCCCTTCTCCTTCTGCCCTCAGTCTTTTCCTGCATCAGGGTCTTTTCCAGTGAGTCAGTTCTTCACATTAAGTGGCCAAAGTACTGGAGCTTCAGCTTCAGCATCAGTCCTTTCAGTGAATATTCAGGGTTGATTTCCTTTAGGACTGACTGGTTTGATCTCCTTCCTGTCCAAGGGACTCTCAAGAGTCTTCTCAAGCCCACAGTTCAGAAGCATCAATTCTTCAGTACTCAACCTTCTTTATGGTCGAACTTTCTGGAAAAAACATAGCTTTGACTAAGCAGACCTTTGTCTGAAAGTGATATCTTCGCTTTTTAATATGCTGTCTAGATTTGTTACTGTTTTCCTTCCAAGGAGCAAGCGTCTTTTAATTTCATGGCTGCAGTCATCGTCCTCAGTGATTTTAGAATTCAGGAAAATAAAATCTGTCACTATTTTCAGTTTTTCCCCTTTTGTTTACCATGAAGTGATGGGACTGGATGCCATGATCTTCGTGTTTTGAGTGTTGAGTTTTAAGCCAACTTTTTTACTCTCTTCTTTGACCCTCATCAAGAAGCTTTCTAGGTCCTCTTCACTTTCTGCCATTACAGTGGGTGTCATCTACATGTCTGAGGTTGTTAATATTTCTCCCAGAAATCTTGATTCTGCCTTGTGATTCATGTAGTCCGGCATTTCTCATGATGCACTGTGCATATGAGTTCAGTAAGCAGGGTGACAATATATAGCCTTGACATACTTCTTTCCCAATTTTAAACCAGTCCATCGTTTTATGTCCAATGCTGTTACTTCTTGACCTGCATGCAGATTAATCAGGAGACAAGGTGGTCTGCTAATTCCCTTATCTTTAAGAATTTTCCACAGTTTGTTGTGACCCACACAGTCAAAGGTGTCAGCATTGTCAATGAAGCAGATGTTTTCTCTGAAATTCCTTTGCTTTTTCTATGATCCAACAGATTTTGGCAGTTTGATCTCTGGTTCCTCTGCCTTTTCAAATCCAGCTTGTACATTTGGAAGTCCTTGGTCATGTACTGCTGAAGCCTATTGGGAAGGATTTTTGAGCATTACCTTGCTAGCATGTGAAATGAGCACAATTGTGCAGTAGTTTGAACATTCTTTGGCATTTCCTTTCTTTGTAATCGGAACGGAAAACTGACCTTCTCCAGTCCTGCGGCCAGTGCTGAGTTTTCTAAATTTGTTGACATATTGATTGCAGCACTGTGAAGCATCATCTTTTAGGATTTGAAATAGCTCAGCTGGAATTCCTTCTAGTTCATTTCATACTATGAACTAGCTTTGTTCATAGTAATGCTTTCGAGGCCCACTTGACTTCACTTTCCAGGGTGTCTGGCATGGTGACTGACCACCTCATCGTGGTTACCTTGGTCGTTAAGACCTTTTGTGTGTAGTTCTGTGTATTCTTGTCACCTTTTCTTAGTTGATCTCTTCTGTTTCTGTTAGGTCCTTACCGTTTATGTCCTTTATCGTGCCCATCCTAGCATGAAATATTCCCTTGCTATCTCCAGTTTTCTTGAAGATATCTCTAGTCTTTCCCATTCTCTTGTTTTCCTCCATTTCTGTGTATTGTTCATTTAGAAGGCTTTCTTATCTCTCCTTGCTGTTCTTTGGAACTCTGCATTCTTTGGAGCTCTGCATTCAGTTCGATATATCTTTCCCTTTCTCTAATACCTTTCCCTTCTCTTCTTTCCTCAGTTATTTGTAAAGCCTCCTCAGATAACCACTTTGCCCTCTTGGATTTCTTTTCGTTTGGGATGGTTTTGGTCACCGCCTCCTGTACAGTGTTACGAATCTCCATCCATAGTTCTTCAGGCACTCTCCCCACCAGATCTAATCCCTCAAATCTATTTGTTACTTACACTGTATACATTTAAAGGATTTGATTTAGGTCATACCTGAATGGTCTGGTGGTTTTCCCTACTTTCTTCAGTTTAAGCCTGAACTTTGCATTAAGGAGCTGATGATCTGAGTCACAGTCAGCTCCAGGTGTTGTGTTTGCTGGCCGTATAGAGCTTCTGCATGTGGCTGCAGAGAATATAATCAGTCTGATTTCAGTACTGACCATCTGGTGATGTCCATATGTAGAGCTGTCTCTTGTGTTACTATGACCAGTGATTTCTCATGACAAAACTCTGTTAGCCTTTGCCCTGCTTCATTTTGTATTCCAAGGCCAAACTTACTTTCACCTCCCGGAATCTCTTGACTTTCTACTTTTGCATTCCAATCCCCTATGATGAAAAGGATGTCTTTTTTGCTGTTAGTTCCAGAAGGTCTAGTAGGTCTTCATAGAAACCATCAACTTCAGCTTCTTCAGCATTAGTGGTTGTGGCTTAGACTTGGATTACTGTGATGTTGAATAGTGTGTCTTGGAAGGGAACCAAGGTCATTCTGCCATTTTTGAGATTGTACCCAAGTACTACATTTTGAACTCTTTTGTTGTGTATGGGACCATTTCTTCTAAGGGATTCTTGCCCACAGGATTAGATACATGATCATCCGAATTAAATCTGCCCATTCCCGTTCATTTTAGTTCACTGATTCCTAATACATTGATGTTCATTCTTGTCATCTCCTGTTTTACCACGTGCAATTTACCTTGATTTGTGGACCTAACATTCCAGGTTCCTATGCAATATTTTCTTTACAGCATCAGATTTTACTTTCACCACCAGACATATCCACAGCTGAGCATTGTTTCCCCTTTGGCCCAGCCTCTTCATTCTTTTTGGAGCGATTTCTCCAGTCTTGTCCAGTAGCATATTGGATACTTTCTGACCTGAGAGGCTCATCTTCCACGTGATATCTTTTTGCCTTTTCATACTGTTTATGTGGTTCTTGAGGCAGGATCTCTCCTCCATTAGACCGTGTTTTGTCAGAATTATCACTATGACCCATCCCTGTTGGGTGGCCCTACACAGGATGGCTCATAGCTTCACTGAGTTATGCAAGCCCCTTTGCCCAACAAGGCTGTGATCCATGAAGGGGAGGGTGGACTTGACTGTAAAATATTCATGTTTTCCATCTCAGTAGATACTGCTACACTATCTTGCAAAAGTGTGTACCTCTTCCAACATCAGTGTGTACCTCTTCCAGCATCACTGTGTAACTGTTCATATCACTGCACATTTTCATCAAGAGTTGTTTGCCACTTTTAATTTTAGCTTTCTGGTAGTTGTGTAGTGGTATGTCACTGTGTTTTATTTTGGATTTTCTTTACAGTTTAAAGTGTACATCTTTTCTCCTGCTTGTTATATATTATGCTTTTTTTTAAGAATTTTTGTCTAGTACCTATTTGTCTTTTATCTAGTTTCTTATTAGTTATCTCTTACTGTTTATCAACCTTACTGACTTATAGAGTGCATTGACCTACTTGGTATATGAGCTATTTTTTTCCAATATGAATATTTTAACTACTTTCTTCCCTGTTGGTGCCTTGCTGATTCATTTTTAAGAACTTCTTAAATATACTTTATTGAGTGATTTATGTATAACATACTCATTTCAGGTATTCAGTTGGATGAGTTTTGACAAGTGTGTATCTTTGTTGCTGTTGTAATCAAGATACGGAAATTGTCTGTCATCTTGGGGAATTCCCTTCTGTTCCACTGTGGTCAGTTCCACTGCACATACACACACCTGGTGGTCGTGATTGAGTCGCTCAGTCACGTCCAACCGTTGCGACCCCATGGCCTGCAGCCCACCAGGCTCCTCTGTCCATGGGATTCTCCAGGCAAGAGTACTGGAGTGGGTTGCCATGTCCTTCTCCGGGGGATCTTCCCGATGCAGGGATTGAACCTGGGTCTCCTGCATTTCAGGCAGATTCATACACATACCTAACTGTAGGCGACTGCTCATCTGGTTTCTGTTATTATAGATAGTTTGGTGTGGTATACAATTTCATATAAATTACATAATGGGTGCTCTAATGTCTGGATTGTTTTGATCAGCATGACATTTTTGATACTAATCCACATTGTTGTATGTGTATTACTCTTTGGTTTTTTATATTGCTTAGCAGTACTACTTTGTTTATCCATTCATCTGTAGGTGTATATGGGGTAATTTCCACTATTTGGCTCTAATGATTAAAAGCATTATGGGCATTTTCGTACAATTCATTTTTGTGGAAACGTGTTATCATTCATTTCGAGGAAATACCTAGGAGTATAATTGCTATGTGCTGTTGCAAGTTTGTTTTTAGGCTTAGGAGAAACTGCCCAGACTATTTTCTAGAGTAGTTGTAGGTTTTACACTTCATCAGGCTAGTTGATAGGTATGAGAGTTCCCTTTGTTCCACATCCTTGCCAGTATTTATTGTCAGTTCCTGTAATTTCAGCCCTTCTAGTGTGTATATAATGATAGAGTGTTGTGGTTTTTAGTTGAATTTCTCTGCTGACTAAGCATTTTTCACATACTTATTAGTCATTTGTATATCTTTTGTAAAATGTCTAGTCAGATCGTTTGTTTATGGTTTTAAGTTTGTCTTTATGGCACTGTAGGAGTTCTTTGTATTTCCTGTAAGGAAATCTTTTGTCAGTTATACATATGGTGAATGTTTTTTCTCATTACCTTTCCATTTTCTTTCTTTCTTAATTCATTTCTTTGTTAATTGCAGGAAAATTGCTATACAACATTGTGTTGGTTTCTGCGGTACAACACTGCAAATCAGCCACAGTCACACATATGTCACCCCCTTTTTAGCTCCGCTCCCCACCTAGCCCGCCCCTTTAGGTCATTACAGAGTACCAGGCCAGGCGCCCAACTTCTCACTTGGTACCCGTTTTTCTCACGGTAGTGTGTATATGTTGATGGCACTTTCTCCATTCGTCCCACTCTTTCCTTCCCTCACTGGCCTTTTCGTTTTCTAAATGGTGACTTTTACAAAAAGGCAGTCTTTTTTCATTTCATGATCTATGCTGTCTTGATTTCTTATTTTACAGTGTGATTCAAAGAGTATAAAATTCTATAGTTTCATCTTTCCTTTGTAAATTTTTTTTCTTTTTTGTTCAGATATATTTTAGACTCAGTTGTCAATATATCCGTAAGGAAGCCTTCTAAAGTATTAATTAAGATTGGATTGAATCTATAAAATCAATTTGAAAAGTATATATTTTAAAAAATACTGAGATTTTAAATCTATGAACATTGTATATATCCTCAGTTATTTAGTCTTAGTTTCTCTTAGCAGTGTTTTATGGTTTTCATTGTGTAGACTTGAATATGTTTTTATATACTGCTAAATATTTCACGTTATTAATGGTATTGTTAATTGTTTTTGAGTTGATTATTGCCAGCCTGTAGGTACATAATTAACTTTTAGTATGTTGACCTTTTATCTAAGAAACTTGTATTATATATTCTAGTAGTTTTTTCTTAGAATGCTCAGAATTATAACACACGGGAATGCATATACAAATGAAGAGTCTGTTAGTCTTTCCTTTTCAGACTTGTTGCTTACTTATTTATTTTTTGTCTCTGCTGGTTAAGATCTCTTTTACCATATCGAATAGAAGTCATGAGAGAGAACATAGCACTTTATTTCCAGTTTCAGTTGAATAATTTTTATAGATGTCCTTCCTAAGGAAGTCTCTTTGTATTCCTGGTTTGTGGAGCACTTGTTATTTAATTAATTAATTTATTTTCATGAAAGGGTTTTGAATGTTAATTATTTATTTAATTAATTGCTTTTAAAAAATGATTTAGATGATATGTTTTTCTCCCTTTTTTCTGTTTCATGGTGAATTATGCTGATTTATATTTAAATATTAAGTCAACTTTGCATTCCATAGATATACTCTACTTAATCATGATATATAGTCTGTTTTATAGATAACTGGATGGTAGTATTTTGTTGAGTTTTTGTGTTTATTTATGCAGATTATGTTATTATTTAGTTTTCTGTTCCTTTAATGCAAAATTAGTTGCAGTGTATTCCTTAGCCTCTGTCATCTGAGTTTAAGATTTGTATTATTTCTTCCTTAAATATTTAATATTTTCTAATATATTTAAATATATAAATTTTACTTTAAATGCTGTTTTATCCAATTCCCACAATTTTTTCTAATTTTCCTTGTGATTTCATTTTTGCTCCATATTTTTTTATTTGGAGGTTAATTGTTTAATTTCCAATTATTTTGGATTTTTTGAGATTTTTTCCACCTTTTATATTGAGGTAAAGAACCAAAAGGACCTCTAGATTTCCGTATATTTTCCTCTGCATGAGTTCCTCTTCTCTAATAGTTTGTCTTTCAGATTTCCCTCTTACTTTTTCAATAGACATCTTTAAATTTGTTTCACATATAAAACCTATAGGAAAAGTATATTTTCCAGCCCTTGAAAATGTCTTGAGGCTATTTGGGTAGTAGTGTATAATCTAGTTTATCTGGCAAATAGAGTGTGGATAGACAGTAACATAAAAGATAATATTCCACTTTATAGACGGCTACACATTCACAGATCTAGGCAGTAAAATTTGTTCTAATTTTTCAATATTTTAAACAATTATGTAGTTTTTGAGGATGAGGTCTATACATACATCTATGTCATTCCAAAGCAAATTGTTTTAGAAATAATTCTGGGACTTCTCATAAAAGGGCAGAAGATTCTTTCAAGAGCTGAGTTGTGAGCAAATAAAGATCTACATTAGGGCTGTGATGAGTGGTTAGAGGCTTAGCTGGGAATGATGGGATATGATGTGAGGGAAATTGAAAAGTCACAGATGACAGAAATAGAAAACCGTTCCCTTTTCAGTGTACTGGCGTGTTTGGGATAAGATGGTAGATTGCACATTTTAAATTTTAGGTGCTTATTGAATGATTGGAGACTGTCCTACAGATAGGAATGTGGGATCTGAATTTGGGAAAACAGCTGAGTCAGACATGAAAAACTTGACAGCTACATCTAAATTGATAATAGCAGATGATGGTGGGAGTGGATGATATTGCCAAGGGACATATGACAAAGCCTTGAGAAAATGCGAGCATCCTGGGAGGTAATGAAGAGGAAGTCTGACCACCAGAAAGGTCATCAGAGTGATGGCAGGAGCATAATAGAGAAATCTGCTTGCTTTTAAGTTCGTTCCTCTCTGAGCAAAGGACATACAGAGACATAACATCTGAAAGGAAAGGCTAAATGTGATATTGTCTTTACTTCTTTATTTAAAGATCCAGAATAGTTATTTGAATTATAATTGATCAGTCTAAATTGCTTCTCTCTTCAGTTAAGTGAATTATTTAATAATTAGATTTATCTTATGTTTTATTAATTCTATATTAATAAATCTTAGATTTCTTTAGCAATAATCAAATTCAAATCAAATATATTTGAATTAGTTCCCAGAATGCTCTTTTCTGATTTTTTTTATTTTAAGATTCAGATTGGGCAGGAGGGTCATTGTTGTGATGCTATATTACTTAATTCATGTGTTGCTTAAAGTAGGAAAACAGGAAAGTTTATGTGAAGTAAAACTGAATGAAAGTCCTAGACCTGGCAGGCTTCCCAAGTGGCGCTTGTGGCAAAGAACCCTCCTGCTAATGCAGGAGACATAAGAGACCAGGGTTCAAACCCTGGGCTGGGAAGATCCCCTGGAAAAGGGAACGGCAACCCACTCCAGTATTCTTGCCTGGAGAATCCCATGGACAGAGGAGCCTGGAGGCCTGCAGTCTATAGGGTCCAGAGTCGAACGCAACTGAAGCAATTTAGCAGGCACACACTAGACATGGCCCTTGACTGTACTGATAGATGGTACATTTTGGTAAGGTCTTTTGGGATACCTCCACTTAACCCTTAAACACAAGCACGCGTGCGTGCCCACACACACACACACACACACACACACACATTCCTTCAATAAGTAACATGTGTTTGATCTTCAGGCAAATATTCCTCATCTGTACTTGACTTTGAATGATATGTCATATGTTGAATATGTTATTTTTTTTTTTTAATAAGAATGTGTTCATCTTTAAAATTACATTTTAAAGATGCTCTTAAGAATAGATGCAAGTTCATTATATCGTTACAAAACATTCTTGTTTGGTTTCCTTTTATCATGTTTTAAGGTTAGATGTGACTCTAATGTTCCACAATGAGACAGAGATTGATAATCAGGAGAGAATAGCCCTTTAATGTGATTTATATCTATAGATTTTATGTCAGATATGAAAAGTTGCTGTTTATATTATAAAGGAGGATCCATTAAAGAGCACTTTAAACCATTTCACTATTTAACTTACTACCTTGGACTCTTCTTTTTAGAATTATGCCTTTTAAAGCAAACTTTAGTTGCTTACCAAATGTTTTGAAGAATATGACTTGATAAAGTTAAACTGGTAAATGCATACAGGCAGCCTGTTTAATAATGTATTTTTTGGTAATTTTGGTACATTTAATATGAGGGTATCTGGTGTTTCAGGGGAGTATTCAAACCAGTTATTTTTGAATTTCCATCAATAACTTTAATTCCCTCTTACTATCAGGTGAGGTTAGATAAAGGCACCCTGTGCGTACATGAGGGGGTGTTTAAGCTGTACACATTCTGACAGTGTCTTACTATCAGGTGAGGTTAGATAAAGGCACCCTGTGCGTACATTAGGGGTGCTTAAGCTGTACACATTCTGACAGTGTCTTACTATCAGGTGAGGTTAGATAAAGGCACACTGTGCGTACATTAGGGGTGTTTAAGCTGTACACATTCTGACAGTGTCTGCCGTTTTGTCCTGTTGGCTTCAGTGTACGGCTGACTTAGATGTGAAGTAACCCACAGAGGGCTGCCTATTCTGGAATGAATCTCTGAAAATATCACATAATAGTTGGCCTTTCTGTTAACAATGGAGTAATTCCCTAGCTATCTTCACTTAAACTACTCCCTTCAAGTGTTTCTTAATCATACTTTCTTTTCTTTGCTCAAATCACAATGTTGACAAACTGAGCTGTTTTGGGGTTTGTTTGGCTCAGGCTTTCAGTTTTTACCACGGCCTCTGGCATTTGCCTGTGTGTGCGTGTTCATTCGCTTCTTCATGTCCGACTCTTCGTGACTCTATGGACTGTAGCCCTCCAGGCTTCTCTGTCCATGGGATTGCCCAGGCAAAAATGCTGGAGTGGGTTGCCATTCCCTTTTCCAGGAGATTTTCTTGACCTAGGGGTTGAACCCGTGTCTCCTGCATTGCAGGTGGATTCTTTACCTCTGAGCTGCTGGAGAAGCCTGGCATTTGCCTATAGTATTTTATAAATGAATCTCGTTTCTAACATAATGTATTTTTTCCATATCAGTGTTTAGGTAAAAGAAGTACTTTCCTTTTAACAGTATACAGAAACTAACCTCCTAGAGATTGGCCAAAATCTTTTAAGTGTACAATCCTTAGAGGTAATATAATCCTCTCATTTTGCAGATGGGAGGACAGTTAGACCTAGCAAGGTAAAGTGAGTTAGTTGCCCAAGACTGATAAGAGACTCTGCCAAAGATGATGCTTTTGTCTGGTTTTTTATTTGTTTCCCAATCTTATGTTTATTCATATGTATAAACATATTCATATATATTATATTATTTGTACGAAGTGGATTTTGCATCTGCAAATTTTGGTATCCATGGGGGTCATGGAACCTTGCCCCCTTTCCCCCACCCCCTTCACGATAGCAAGAGACGACTATACTTTTATTCTCAATTCCCTTCTCACTGTCTAGAATGGGGATTCTCCAGGGCAAAGGCTATCAAGCTGATTCACCCTTTGATCTCAGTAGCCTAATGTTCTGTACAAACCGAGAGATATTTGATTCATTATGCATTTGCATAAACACCATATCATTTGGGTTGCTTGTGGTATTAGGAACAGAAAACCCAGATCATACTGGACTTCAGTGAATGAACAGGAGCTTATAGGTTCTTGTAAAAAATCTTAAAAAAGAAAAAGGTCTCACATAAAGTTTAATTTAAAGGTAGGCTGGTCTTTGGTTGATGCACAAGTTCATGATTCCATTCAGAGGAAGCTAGTTTGTAATTCACATACCTCCGCTCCCTGTGGGTGTTGTCTTCATCCTCAGGCTTGCTTCTCTTCTGGCACAGAAAGAGCTCTCCTGGAACCATGTACTTCCTCTTTTACTCTCCAAGAGAAAGGAAGGAACTATACAACTAAACTGACCTTTTAAGTAACAAGTTTACATTAATCATTACTTTTTTTTTTAATTTTAAGCAATTAATTAGGTAGTATAGCATCTTAAACATGATGCCACAATCGTCAATTCCAAAAGAAAAGAAATAGGCATCGTGGAAACTAGTGGTTGTGTTGTATCTGATTATTGCTAAAGAATCTTAAATTTGTTTTGGCAAAAGTGATGTCTAAGAAAGTACTTTTCAAACTTTAATTTAGAAATCACCTGGAGATCTCATTAAAATCCAGGTTTTGATTTAGTTGGTGTGGAGTGGGACCTATAATTCTGCACTTTTAATAAGTTCCTAGGTTATTCTAGTGCTGGTGGTCCGTTTTGCATAGCCAAGGTTTAAAAGACCACACTGTTTCTGGCATTTTCTAAAGGTGTTGAGAACTAGCTCAGTTTACTACTGCAAACCACCAGCATCTCTTTTCTGGACCTGTGCAGTAGCCTGATAACCAGTCTCCCTCCTTAAGCCTCTTGTTCCTCTGTAATTCGTTCTCTAAATGGAGCTATGTTGATCATTTTCATATGTAAATCAATCGCATCATTCTCTCGATTAACCTACTGGTAACCCATTGCGTTAGAATAGAATCTAAACTCCTTACCGTAACTGCACGGTACTAAATGTTGCAACCCCTGCCTGCCTCCCTCTCCAGTCTCTTTACATAGCATTCTTCTCTTTGTTCACTTTGCTTTAGTTCTTTGAACCTCCCTTCATGCTACTTGTAATGTGGACCCCGCATCTTCTGTCTTCCTCTCTTTATTCAGGTCTCTGCTTAGATATTGGCCACTTCTGAGTGTACCTCATGAATGACTACAGAGAAGCTCTTGAGGGATTGTCGTACTGAGACAGTAGATCACCAGCTCTGTCAGTTCAGCTCATGATCAATGGAAAAGTCACTTTAAAGTTTTGTTTGGTTCTGTTCATATTAGAGATTGTTTCATCATGCAATTAAAGGGGTTTTCCCCCATATTTTTATATTAATAAATGTTTCTTTTTCCTATCCAAGTCACTATGTGCCCAGTATTCAGCAGACAAACGAGAAGATGAGAAGATGTGTGATCATTTGATAAGAGCAGCTAAATATCGAGACCATGTGACAGCAACTCAACTAATCCAGAAAATTATCAACATTCTCACAGACAAGCATGGAGCCTGGGGAAATTCTGCAGTGAGGTAAAGAGACACCTTTAGGATTTGGCCACTGATTTTCTGTGGAAGGCCTAGGTTAAGATAAATGGCTTTGATCAAATGGATATGATCAAGACCAGATGAAGAACAGAGTAATTTAATATTATAATTTATCTTCTACTATGAATTTAAAGCAAAGGGGAAGGAGAAAATCAGTATGGATATAGTTATGGATTTTTATGGATATTTCAGTTTCCTTCAACTACTCTTAAAGGAATAGTTGCTCATATATTTATTCATTTTGAAGTGAACTGTTAATGAAGTTGTTGATTTAAACTGTTTTACTTGTAGCACTTATATCTAAATTTATAAAAATACAGTATTTTATTTGAAGAAATGATTCCCTATTTATACTTTTTAGTTTTTAGCATATAAATTTGAAAACATAATAATATGTGTTGTCTAACTGAGTTTTTGTTGCAGATTACCGGGCTATGATGACACAATACCAGCTTTAAATTTTTATTTACTATATCTACCTCCTTTTCAGATTACCAAACTGAACAAGAGAATTTAGTTCTAATTTTAGAAAGAAAATATTTAAATTACTTTCTCAGACTAAGGAATTTAGATAAGTCATAAAATTTAATCTTTTTGGAATATTTTATTCTATAAGTTTTAGGAACATGTTTTGACTCATTTAAGTAATGTTAATGAAAAAGTTCTTTATTTCCCACTAGAAAAACATTTTTTAGTTCCTCATTTCTGCATAACTTTTTCTGGAAGACAACAACAAAGGAAAATAGTAAATAGCTTGTTTATTATGTATACATGTAACTGGTTTCTGCTTGTGTTTCAAGCAATTTATGTGTTTAGCAAAGTCTAGTTTAGAGATTTTCCAGTAAATAGAAAATGATTTTAGTTTTTTTAAAGCTGAACTTTATAAACTAGTTGAGTTGAAACCTGTCTGTTAGGGGATGTTTCTTAGTACAAGTATTTGCTAATATAGAGAAGATCTGTTTCATCATGCTTATCTTGAAAAATACTTAAATGAAATGAATCTCGTTTCTTGGCATATCATTTTTGATGTTCAGAAGACAAACAGGTCAAGACAAAAGGACTGGGTAAAGGCAGAAACCGTGTTTGTTTGTTTGTTTTAATCGTATTCCAGCTGATCTCAGCTGCAAGAGTGGTCGTGGGAATGCCATGAATTACTGGGTCAGAGCTCTCTAGTGCCCTGTCTTGCAGCATATAAAAGTCCGTGGGTGTATATTTGGAAGGGGACTGAGGAAGAGGAGTTCTGTTGAAGGCTTTACAGTTTCATTATACTTTAATATAACAGATGTGTTATAGTCATTTCAAGACCAGGTTGTATATATATTAGGAGATTACTTTGATGTATAGTGGTTGGCACATATTGGGAGCTCAATATGTGTTTGTTGCTTATTTTTTTTAGGCTTAAATTTTTTTCTTTAACATAAAGTTTTGAAATTTTAAAATGAAAATGTTTAGGCAACTTACACCAAATGGGTCTTTTTTATG